>NW_026525427.1:300000-484080 GCF_943734705.1 Anopheles coustani | reverse complement strand
AAAGTAAATTTTCGGTATTTCCAAGTACTTGGGGGTGATTTTCAAGCATCTTCAAAGTACATTTTCAGTGTTTCCAAGTACTTGGGTGTGATTTTCTAGCATCTCCAAAGTACATTTCCGGTGTTTCCAAATACTTTTGAGTGATTTTCAAGCTCAAAGCAAGATAATTCTATGTTCTACATGCAAACGTATAAACAGCATGCTAATTTTGTTACTTTCTTAGGAAGAAATTACTTGAAACCTGCAATTTTGCTCTAAAAAAACGTCAAAACATGCCCAACTTTAAACGCTCATAACTTTTTTGTCTTTCGTCCTACGTCGAATTTGACCCCCATGTTGACGGTTCTACGTCAAATTTTCTTTCTTTTGCTGAAAACGGCGTCCTTTTATCTCTTCTAGTTTTCGAGCTATTCACGTTTAAAGTTGGAGGTTTTTTCAGAAAAAGAGCATATTAGTAGTTTCGGCTCAATTTTAGCTACCGAGCTAGGCATTTCTCTAAGCATTTCTCCTAGCTGTTTTGGTCATTTTGAACGTTTCCAACAAGCATTTTCGGTCTTTCCAAGTATTTGGGAGTGATTTTCAAGCATCTCCAAAGTACATTTTCGGTCTTTCCAAGTATTTTGAAGTGATTTTCAAGCATCTCCAAACTACATTTTCGGTCCTGCCAAGTATTTCGGAGTGATTTTCAAGCATTTCCAAAGTACAATTTCGGTCTTTCCAAGTATTTTGAAGTGATTTTCAAGCTTCTCCAAACTACATTTTCGGTCTTTCCATGTATTTGGGAGTGATTTTCAAGCATCTCTAAAGTACCTTTTCGGTCTTTCAAAGTATTTCGGAGTGATTTTCAAGCATCTTCAAAGTAAATTTTCGGTATTTCCAAGTACTTGGGGGTGATTTTCAAGCATCTTCAAAGTACATTTTCAGTGTTTCCAAGTACTTGGGTGTGATTTTCTAGCATCTCCAAAGTACATTTCCGGTGTTTCCAAATACTTTTGAGCGATTTTCAAGCTCAAAGCAAGATAATTCTATGTTCTACATGCAAACGTATAAACAGCATGCTAATTTTGTTACTTTCTTAGGAAGAAATTACTTGAAACCTGCAATTTTGCTCTAAAAAAACGTCAAAACATGCCCAACTTTGAACGCTCATAACTTTTTTGTCTTTCGTCCTACGTCGAATATGACCCCCATGTTGACGGTTCTACGTCAAATTTTCTTTCTTTTGCTGAAAACGGCGTCCTTTTATCTCTTCTAGTTTTCGAGCTATTCACGTTTAAAGTTGGAGGTTTTTTCAGAAAAAGAGCATATTCGTAGTTTCGGCTCAATTTTAGCTACCGAGCTAGGCATTTCTCTTAGCATTTCTCCTAGCTGTTTTGGTCATTTTGAACGTTTCCAACAAGCATTTTCGGTCTTTCCAAGTATTTGGGAGTGATTTTCAAGCATCTCCAAAGTACATTTTCGGTCTTTCCAAGTATTTTGAAGTGATTTTCAAGCATCTCCAAACTACATTTTCGGTCCTGCCAAGTATTTCGGAGTGATTTTCAAGCATTTCCAAAGTACAATTTCGGTCTTTCCAAGTATTTTGAAGTGATTTTCAAGCATCTCCAAACTACATTTTCGGTCTTTCCATGTATTTGGGAGTGATTTGCAAGCATCTCCAAAGTACCTTTTCGGTCTTTCAAAGTATTTCGGAGTGATTTTCAAGCATCTTCAAAGTAAATTTTCGGTATTTCCAAGTACTTGGGGGTGATTTTCAAGCATCTTCAAAGTACATTTTCAGTGTTTCCAAGTACTTGGGTGTGATTTTCTAGCATCTCCAAAGTACATTTCCGGTGTTTCCAAATACTTTTGAGTGATTTTCAAGCTCAAAGCAAGATAGTTCTATGTTCTACATGCAAACGTATAAACAACATGCTAATTTTGTTACTTTCCTAGGAAGAAATTACTTGAAACCTGCAATTTTGCTCTAAAAAAAACGTCAAAACATGCCCAACTTTGAACGCTCATAACTTTTTTGTCTTTCGTCCTACATCGAATTTGACCCGCATGTTGACAGTTTTACGTCAAATTTTCTTTCTTTTGCTGAAAACGGCGTCCTTTTATCTCTTCTAGTTTTCGAGCTATTCACGTTTAAAGTTGGAGGTTTTTTCAGAAAAAGAGCATATTAGTAGTTTCGGCTCAATTTTAGCTACCGAGCTAGGCATTTCTCTTAGCATTTCTCCTAGCTGTTTTGGTCATTTTGAACGTTTCCAACAAGCATTTTCGGTCTTTCCAAGTATTTGGGAGTGATTTTCAAGCATCTCCAAAGTACATTTTCGGTCTTTCCAAGTATTTTGGAGTGATTTTCAAGCATCTCCAAACTACATTTTCGGTCTTTCCAAGTATTTTGAAGTGATTTTCAAGCATCTCCAAACTACATTTTCGGTCCTGCCAAGTATTTCGGAGTGATTTTCAAGCATTTCCAAAGTACAATTTCGGTCTTTCCAAGTATTTTGAAGTGATTTTCAAGCATCTCCAAACTACATTTTCGGTCTTTCCATGTATTTGGGAGTGATTTGCAAGCATCTCCAAAGACCTTTTCGGTCTTTCAAAGTATTTCGGAGTGATTTTCAAGCATCTTCAAAGTACATTTTCGGTATTTCCAAGTACTTGGGGGTGATTTTCAAGCATCTTCAAAGTACATTTTCGGTGTTTCCAAGTATTTGGGTGTGAATTTCTAGCATCTCCAAAGTACATTTCCGGTACTTTTGAGTACCATTCCAAATACTTTTGAGTGATTTTCAAGCTCAAAGCAAGATAGTTCTATGTTTTTCATGCAAACGTATAAACAGCATGCTAATTTTGTTACTTTCTTAGGAAGAAATTACTTGAAACCTGCAATTTTGCTCTAAAAAAACGTCAAAACATGCCCAACTTTAAACGCTCATAACTTTTTTGTCTTTCGTCCTACGTCGAATTTGACCCCCATGTTGACGGTTCTACGTCAAATTTTCTTTCTTTTGCTGAAAACGGCGTCCTTTTATCTCTTCTAGTTTTCGAGCTATTCACGTTTAAAGTTGGAGGTTTTTTCAGAAAAAGAGCATATTCGTAGTTTCGGCTCAATTTTAGCTACCGAGCTAGGCATTTCTCTTAGCATTTCTCCTAGCTGTTTTGGTCATTTTGAACGTTTCCAACAAGCATTTTCGGTCTTTCCAAGTATTTGGGAGTGATTTTCAAGCATCTTCAAAGTACATTTTCGGTCTTTCCAAGTATTTTGGAGTGATTTTCAAGCATCTCCAAACTACATTTTCGGTCTTTCCAAGTATTTTGGAGTGATTTTCAAGCATCTCGAAACTACATTTTCGGTCCTGCCAAGTATTTCGGAGTGATTTTCAAGCATCTCCAAAGTACAATTTCGGTCTTTCAAGTATTTTGAAGTGATTTTCAAGCTTCTCCAAACAACATTTTCGTCTTTCCATGTATTTGGGAGTGATTTTCAAGCATCTCTAAAGTACCTTTTCGGTCTTTCAAAGTATTTCGGAGTGATTTTCAAGCATCTTCAGAGTAAATTTTCGGTATTTTCAAGTACTTGGGGGTGATTTTCAAGCATCTTCAAAGTACATTTTCAGTGTTTCCAAGTACTTGGGTGTGATTTTCTAGCATCTCCAAAGTACATTTCCGGTGTTTCCAAATACTTTTGAGTGATTTTCAAGCTCAAAGCAAGATAGTTCTATGTTCTACATGCAAACGTATAAACAACATGCTAATTTTGTTACTTTCCTAGGAAGAAATTACTTGAAACCTGCAATTTTGCTCTAAAAAAACGTCAAAACATGCCCAAATTTGAACGCTCATAACTTTTTTGTCTTTCGTCCTACGTCGAATTTGACCCCAATGTTGATGGTTCTACGTCAAATTTCCTTTCTTTTGCTGAAAACGGCGTCCTTTTATCTCTTCTAGTTTTCGAGCTATTCACGTTTAAAGTTGGAGGTTTTTTCAGAAAAAGAGCATTTTCGTAGGTTCGGCTCAATTTTAGCTACCGAGCTAGGCATTTCTCTTAGCATTTCTCCTAGCTGTTTTGGTCATTTTGAACGTTTCCAACAAGCATTTTCGGTCTTTCCAAGTATTTGGAAGTGATTTTCAAGCATCTCCAAACTACATTTTCGGTCTTTCCAAGTATTTTGGAGTGATTTTCAAGCATCTCGAAACTACATTTTCGGTCCTGCCAAGTATTTCGGAGTGATTTTCAAGCATCTCCAAAGTACAATTTCGGTCTTTCCAAGTATTTTGAAGTGATTTTCAAGCTTCTCCAAGCTACATTTTCGGTCTTTCCATGTATTTGGGAGTGATTTTCAAGCATCTCTAAAGTACCTTTTCGGTCTTTCAAAGTATTTCGGAGTGATTTTCAAGCATCTTCAGAGTAAATTTTCGGTATTTCCAAGTACTTGGGGGTGATTTTCAAGCATCTTCAAAGTACATTTTCAGTGTTTCCAAGTACTTGGGTGTGATTTTCTAGCATCTCCAAAGTACATTTCCGGTGTTTCCAAATACTTTTGAGTGATTTTCAAGCTCAAAGCAAGATAGTTCTATGTTCTACATGCAAACGTATAAACAACATGCTAATTTTGTTACTTTCCTAGGAAGAAATTACTTGAAACCTGCAATTTTGCTCTAAAAAAACGTCAAAACATGCCCAACTTTGAACGCTCATAACTTTTTTGTCTTTCGTCCTACGTCGAATTTGACCCGCATGTTGACGGTTCTACGTCAAATTTTCTTTCTTTTGCTGAAAACGGCGTCCTTTTATCTCTTCTAGTTTTCGAGCTATTCACGTTTAAAGTTGGAGGTTTTTTCAGAAAAAGAGCATATTCGTAGTTTCGGCTCAATTTTAGCTACCGAGCTAGGCATTTCTCTTAGCATTTCTCCTAGCTGTTTTGGTCATTTTGAACGTTTCCAACAAGCATTTTCGGTCTTTCCAAGTATTTGGGAGTGATTTTCAAGCATCTCCAAAGTACATTTTCGGTCTTTCCAAGTATTTTGGAGTGATTTTCAAGCATCTCCAAACTACATTTTCGGTCTTTCCAAGTATTTTGAAATGATTTTCAAGCATCTCCAAACTACATTTTCGGTCCTGCCAAGTATTTCGGAGTGATTTTCAAGCATCTCCAAAGTACAATTTCGGTCTTTCCAAGTATTTTGAAGTGATTTTCAAGCTTCTCCAAACTACATTTTCGGTCTTTCCATGTATTTGGGAGTGATTTTCAAGCATCTCTAAAGTACCTTTTCGGTCTTTCAAAGTATTTCGGAGTGATTTTCAAGCATCTTCAGAGTAAATTTTCGGTATTTCCAAGTACTTGGGGGTGATTTTCAAGCATCTTCCAAGTACATTTTCAGTGTTTCCAAGTACTTGGGTGTGATTTTCTAGCATCTCCAAAGTACATTTCCGGTGTTTCCAAATACTTTTGAGTGATTTTCAAGCTCAAAGCAAGATAATTCTATGTTCTACATGCAAACGTATAAACAACATGCTAATTTTGTTACTTTCCTAGGAAGAAATTACTTGAAACCTGCAATTTTGCTCTAAAAAAACGTCAAAACATGCCCAACTTTGAACGCTCATAACTTTTTTGTCTTTCGTCCTACGTCGAATTTGACCCCCATGTTGACGGTTTTACGTCAAATTTCCTTTCTTTTGCTGAAAACGGCGTCCTTTTATCTCTTCTAGTTTTCGAGCTATTCACGTTTAAAGTTGGAGGTTTTTTCAGAAAAAGAGTATTTTCGTAGTTTCGGCTCAATTTTAGCTACCGAGCTAGGCATTTCTCTTAGCATTTCTCCTAGCTGTTTTGGTCATTTTGAACGTTTCCAACAAGCATTTTCGGTCTTTCCAAGTATTTGGGAGTGATTTTCAAGCATCTCCAAAGTACATTTTCGGTCTTTCCAAGTATTTTGGAGTGATTTTCAAGCATCTCCAAACTACATTTTCGGTCCTGCCAAGTATTTCGGAGTGATTTTCAAGCATCTCCAAAGTACAATTTCGGTCTTTCCAAGTATTTTGAAGTGATTTTCAAGCTTCTCCAAACTACATTTTCGGTCTTTCCATGTATTTGGGAGTGATTTTCAAGCATCTCTAAAGTACCTTTTCGGTCTTTCAAAGTATTTCGGAGTGATTTTCAAGCATCTTCAGAGTAAATTTTCGGTATTTCCAAGTACTTGGGGGTGATTTTCAAGCATCTTCAAAGTACATTTTCAGTGTTTCCAAGTACTTGGGTGTGATTTTCTAGCATCTCCAAAGTACATTTCCGGTGTTTCCAAATACTTTTGAGTGATTTTCAAGCTCAAAGCAAGATAGTTCTATGTTCTACATGCAAACGTATAAACAACATGCTAATTTTGTTACTTTCCTAGGAAGAAATTACTTGAAACCTGCAATTTTGCTCTAAAAAAACGTCAAAACATGCCCAACTTTGAACGCTCATAACTTTTTTGTCTTTCGTCCTACGTCGAATTTGACCCCCATGTTGACGGTTTTACGTCAAATTTCCTTTCTTTTGCTGAAAACGGCGTCCTTTTATCTCTTCTAGTTTTCGAGCTATTCACGTTTAAAGTTGGAGGTTTTTTCAGAAAAAGAGCATTTTCGTAGTTTCGGCTCAATTTTAGCTACCGAGCTAGGCATTTCTCTTAGCATTTCTCCTAGCTGTTTTGGTCATTTTGAACGTTTCCAACAAGCATTTTCGGTCTTTCCAAGTATTTGGGAGTGATTTTCAAGCATCTCCAAAGTACATTTTCGGTCTTTCCAAGTATTTTGGAGTGATTTTCAAGCATCTCCAAACTACATTTTCGGTCCTGCCAAGTATTTCGGAGTGATTTTCAAGCATCTCCAAAGTACAATTTCGGTCTTTCCAAGTATTTTGAAGTGATTTTCAAGCTTCTCCAAACTACATTTTCGGTCTTTCCATGTATTTGGGAGTGATTTTCAAGCATCTCTAAAGTACCTTTTCGGTCTTTCAAAGTATTTCGGAGTGATTTTCAAGCATCTTCAGAGTAAATTTTCGGTATTTCCAAGTACTTGGGGGTGATTTTCAAGCATCTTCAAAGTACATTTTCAGTGTTTCCAAGTACTTGGGTGTGATTTTCTAGCATCTCCAAAGTACATTTCCGGTGTTTCCAAATACTTTTGAGCGATTTTCAAGCTCAAAGCAAGATAGTTCTATGTTCTACATGCAAACGTATAAACAACATGCTAATTTTGTTACTTTCTTAGGAAGAAATTACTTGAAACCTGCAATTTTGCTCTAAAAAAACGTCAAAACATGCCCAACTTTGAACGCTCATAACTTTTTTGTCTTTCGTCCTACGTCGAATTTGACCCGCATGTGTACGGTTCTACGTCAAATTTTCTTTCTTTTGCTGAAAACGGCGTCCTTTTATCTCTTCTAGTTTTCGAGCTATTCACGTTTAAAGTTGGAGGTTTTTTCAGAAAAAGAGCATATTCGTAGTTTCGGCTCAATTTTAGCTACCGAGCTAGGCATTTCTCTTAGCATTTCTCCTAGCTGTTTTGGTCATTTTGAACGTTTCCAACAAGCATTTTCGGTCTTTCCAAGTATTTGGGAGTGATTTTCAAGCATCTCCAAAGTACATTTTCGGTCTTTCCAAGTATTTTGGAGTGATTTTCAAGCATCTCCAAACTACATTTTCGGTCTTTCCAAGTATTTTGAAATGATTTTCAAGCATCTCCAAACTACATTTTCGGTCCTGCCAAGTATTTCGGAGTGATTTTCAAGCATCTCCAAAGTACAATTTCGGTCTTTCCAAGTATTTTGAAGTGATTTTCAAGCTTCTCCAAACTACATTTTCGGTCTTTCCATGTATTTGGGAGTGATTTTCAAGCATCTCTAAAGTACCTTTTCGGTCTTTCAAAGTATTTCGGAGTGATTTTCAAGCATCTTCAGAGTAAATTTTCGGTATTTCCAAGTACTTGGGGGTGATTTTCAAGCATCTTCAAAGTACATTTTCAGTGTTTCCAAGTACTTGGGTGTGATTTTCTAGCATCTCCAAAGTACATTTCCGGTGTTTCCAAATACTTTTGAGCGATTTTCAAGCTCAAAGCAAGATAATTCTATGTTCTACATGCAAACGTATAAACAACATGCTAATTTTGTTACTTTCCTAGGAAGAAATTACTTGAAACCTGCAATTTTGCTCTAAAAAAACGTCAAAACATGCCCAACTTTGAACGCTCATAACTTTTTTGTCTTTCGTCCTACGTCGAATTTGACCCCCATGTTGACGGTTTTACGTCAAATTTCCTTTCTTTTGCTGAAAACGGCGTCCTTTTATCTCTTCTAGTTTTCGAGCTATTCACGTTTAAAGTTGGAGGTTTTTTCAGAAAAAGAGTATTTTCGTAGTTTCGGCTCAATTTTAGCTACCGAGCTAGGCATTTCTCTTAGCATTTCGCCTAGCTGTTTTGGTCATTTTGAACGTTTCCAACAAGCATTTTCGGTCTTTCCAAGTATTTGGGAGTGATTTTCAAGCATCTCCAAAGTACATTTTCGGTCTTTCCAAGTATTTTGAAGTGATTTTCAAGCATCTCGAAACTACATTTTCGGTCCTGCCAAGTATTTCGGAGTGATTTTCAAGCATCTCCAAAGTACAATTTCGGTCTTTCCAAGTATTTTGAAGTGATTTTCAAGCTTCTCCAAACTACATTTTCGGTCTTTCCATGTATTTGGGAGTGATTTTCAAGCATCTCTAAAGTACCTTTTCGGTCTTTCAAAGTATTTCGGAGTGATTTTCAAGCATCTTCAGAGTAAATTTTCGGTATTTCCAAGTACTTGGGGGTGATTTTCAAGCATCTTCAAAGTACATTTTCAGTGTTTCCAAGTACTTGGGTGTGATTTTCTAGCATCTCCAAAGTACATTTCCGGTGTTTCCAAATACTTTTGAGCGATTTTCAAGCTCAAAGCAAGATAATTCTATGTTCTACATGCAAACGTATAAACAGCATGCTAATTTTGTTACTTTCTTAGGAAGAAATTACTTGAAACCTGCAATTTTGCTCTAAAAAAACGTCAAAACATGCCCAACTTTGAACGCTCATAACTTTTTTGTCTTTCGTCCTACGTCGAATTTGACCCCCATGTTGACGGTTCTACGTCAAATTTCCTTTCTTTTGCTGAAAACGGCGTCCTTTTATCTCTTCTAGTTTTCGAGCTATTCACGTTTAAAGTTGGAGGTTTTTTCAGAAAAAGAGCATATTCGTAGTTTCGGCTCAATTTTAGCTACCGAGCTAGGCATTTCTCTTAGCATTTCTCCTAGCTGTTTTGGTCATTTTGAACGTTTCCAACAAGCATTTTCGGTCTTTCCAAGTATTTGGGAGTGATTTTCAAGCATCTCCAAAGTACATTTTCGGTCTTTCCAAGTATTTTGGAGTGATTTTCAAGCATCTCGAAACTACATTTTCGGTCCTGCCAAGTATTTCGGAGTGATTTTCAAGCATCTCCAAAGTACAATTTCGGTCTTTCCAAGTATTTTGAAGTGATTTTCAAGCTTCTCCAAACTACATTTTCGGTCTTTCCATGTATTTGGGAGTGATTTTCAAGCATCTCTAAAGTACCTTTTCGGTCTTTCAAAGTATTTCGGAGTGATTTTCAAGCATCTTCAGAGTAAATTTTCGGTATTTCCAAGTACTTGGGGGTGATTTTCAAGCATCTTCAAAGTACATTTTCAGTGTTTCCAAGTACTTGGGTGTGATTTTCTAGCATCTCCAAAGTACATTTCCGGTGTTTCCAAATACTTTTGAGTGATTTTCAAGCTCAAAGCAAGATAGTTCTATGTTCTACATGCAAACGTATAAACAACATGCTAATTTTGTTACTTTCCTAGGAAGAAATTACTTGAAACCTGCAATTTTGCTCTAAAAAAACTTCAAAACATGCCCAACTTTGAACGCTCATAACTTTTTTGTCTTTCGTCCTACGTCGAATTTGACCCCGATGTTGATGGTTCTACGTCAAATTTCCTTTCTTTTGCTGAAAACGGCGTCCTTTTATCTCTTCTAGTTTTCGAGCTATTCACGTTTAAAGTTGGAGGTTTTTTCAGAAAAAGAGCATTTTCGTAGGTTCGGCTCAATTTTAGCTACCGAGCTAGGCATTTCTCTTAGCATTTCTCCTAGCTGTTTTGGTCATTTTGAACGTTTCCAACAAGCATTTTCGGTCTTTCCAAGTATTTGGGAGTGATTTTCAAGCATCTCCAAAGTACATTTTCGGTCTTTCCAAGTATTTTGGAGTGATTTTCAAGCATCTCCAAACTACATTTTCGGTCTTTCCAAGTATTTTGGAGTGATTTTCAAGCATCTCGAAACTACATTTTCGGTCCTGCCAAGTATTTCGGAGTGATTTTCAAGCATCTCCAAAGTACAATTTCGGTCTTTCCAAGTATTTTGAAGTGATTTTCAAGCTTCTCCAAACTACATTTTCGGTCTTTCCATGTATTTGGGAGTGATTTTCAAGCATCTCTAAAGTACCTTTTCGGTCTTTCAAAGTATTTCGGAGTGATTTTCAAGCATCTTCAGAGTAAATTTTCGGTATTTCCAAGTACTTGGGGGTGATTTTCAAGCATCTTCAAAGTACATTTTCAGTGTTTCCAAGTACTTGGGGTGTGATTTTCTAGCATCTCCAAAGTACATTTCCGGTGTTTCCAAATACTTTTGAGCGATTTTCAAGCTCAAAGCAAGATAATTCTATGTTCTACATGCAAACGTATAAACAACATGCTAATTTTGTTACTTTCCTAGGAAGAAATTACTTGAAACCTGCAATTTTGCTCTAAAAAAACGTCAAAACATGCCCAACTTTGAACGCTCATAACTTTTTTGTCTTTCGTCCTACGTCGAATTTGACCCCCATGTTGACGGTTCTACGTCAAATTTTCTTTCTTTTGCTGAAAACGGCGTCCTTTTATCTCTTCTAGTTTTCGAGCTATTCACGTTTAAAGTTGGAGGTTTTTTCAGAAAAAGAGCATTTTCGTAGGTTCGGCTCAATTTTAGCTACCGAGCTAGGCATTTCTCTTAGCATTTCTCCTAGCTGTTTTGGTCATTTTGAACGTTTCCAACAAGCATTTTCGGTCTTTCCAAGTATTTGGGAGTGATTTTCAAGCATCTCCAAAGTACATTTTCGGTCTTTCCAAGTATTTTGGAGTGATTTTCAAGCATCTCCAAACTACATTTTCGGTCTTTCCAAGTATTTTGAAATGATTTTCAAGCATCTCCAAACTACATTTTCGGTCCTGCCAAGTATTTCGGAGTGATTTTCAAGCATCTCCAAAGTACAATTTCGGTCTTTCCAAGAATTTTGAAGTGATTTTCAAGCTTCTCCAAACTACATTTTCGGTCTTTCCATGTATTTGGGAGTGATTTTCAAGCATCTCTAAAGTACCTTTTCGGTCTTTCAAAGTATTTCGGAGTGATTTTCAAGCATCTTCAGAGTAAATTTTCGGTATTTCCAAGTACTTGGGGGTGATTTTCAAGCATCTTCCAAGTACATTTTCAGTGTTTCCAAGTACTTGGGTGTGATTTTCTAGCATCTCCAAAGTACATTTCCGGTGTTTCCAAATACTTTTGAGTGATTTTCAAGCTCAAAGCAAGATAATTCTATGTTCTACATGCAAACGTATAAACAACATGCTAATTTTGTTACTTTCCTAGGAAGAAATTACTTGAAACCTGCAATTTTGCTCTAAAAAAAACGTCAAAACATGCCCAACTTTGAACGCTCATAACTTTTTTGTCTTTCGTCCTACGTCGAATTTTACCCCCATGTTGACGGTTTTACGTCAAATTTCCTTTCTTTTGCTGAAAACGGCGTCCTTTTATCTCTTCTAGTTTTCGAGCTATTCACGTTTAAAGTTGGAGGTTTTTTCAGAAAAAGAGCATTTTCGTAGTTTCGGCTCAATTTTAGCTACCGAGCTAGGCATTTCTCTTAGCATTTCTCCTAGCTGTTTTGGTCATTTTGAACGTTTCCAACAAGCATTTTCGGTCTTTCCAAGTATTTGGGAGTGATTTTCAAGCATCTCCAAAGTACATTTTCGGTCTTTCCAAGTATTTTGGAGTGATTTTCAAGCATCTCGAAACTACATTTTCGGTCCTGCCAAGTATTTCGGAGTGATTTTCAAGCATCTCCAAAGTACAATTTCGGTCTTTCCAAGTATTTTGAAGTGATTTTCAAGCTTCTCCAAACTACATTTTCGGTCTTTCCATGTATTTGGGAGTGATTTTCAAGCATCTCTAAAGTACCTTTTCGGTCTTTCAAAGTATTTCGGAGTGATTTTCAAGCATCTTCAGAGTAAATTTTCGGTATTTCCAAGTACTTGGGGGTGATTTTCAAGCATCTTCAAAGTACATTTTCAGTGTTTCCAAGTACTTGGGTGTGATTTTCTAGCATCTCCAAAGTACATTTCCGGTGTTTCCAAATACTTTTGAGCGATTTTCAAGCTCAAAGCAAGATAATTCTATGTTCTACATGCAAACGTATAAACAGCATGCTAATTTTGTTACTTTCTTAGGAAGAAATTACTTGAAACCTGCAATTTTGCTCTAAAAAAACGTCAAAACATGCCCAACTTTGAACGCTCATAACTTTTTTGTCTTTCGTCCTACGTCGAATTTGACCCCCATGTTGACGGTTCTACGTCAAATTTTCTTTCTTTTGCTGAAAACGGCGTCCTTTTATCTCTTCTAGTTTTCGAGCTATTCACGTTTAAAGTTGGAGGTTTTTTCAGAAAAAGAGCATATTCGTAGTTTCGGCTCAATTTTAGCTACCGAGCTAGGCATTTCTCTTAGCATTTCTCCTAGCTGTTTTGGTCATTTTGAACGTTTCCAACAAGCATTTTCGGTCTTTCAAAGTATTTTGGAGTGATTTTCAAGCATCTCCAAACTACATTTTCGGTCTTTCCAAGTATTTTGAAGTGATTTTCAAGCATCTCCAAACTACATTTTCGGTCTTTCCATGTATTTGGGAGTGATTTGCAAGCATCTCCAAAGTACCTTTTCGGTCTTTCAAAGTATTTCGGAGTGATTTTCAAGCATCTTCAAAGTAAATTTTCGGTATTTCCAAGTACTTGGGGGTGATTTTCAAGCATCTTCAAAGTACATTTTCAGTGTTTCCAAGTACTTGGGTGTGATTTTCTAGCATCTCCAAAGTACATTTCCGGTGTTTCCAAATACTTTTGAGTGATTTTCAAGCTCAAAGCAAGATAGTTCTATGTTCTACATGCAAACGTATAAACAACATGCTAATTTTGTTACTTTCCTAGGAAGAAATTACTTGAAACCTGCAATTTTGCTCTAAAAAAAACGTCAAAACATGCCCAACTTTGAACGCTCATAACTTTTTTGTCTTTCGTCCTACGTCGAATTTGACCCCAATGTTGATGGTTCTACGTCAAATTTCCTTTCTTTTGCTGAAAACGGCGTCCTTTTATCTCTTCTAGTTTTCGAGCTATTCACGTTTAAAGTTGGAGGTTTTTTCAGAAAAAGAGCATTTTCGTAGGTTCGGCTCAATTTTAGCTACCGAGCTAGGCATTTCTCTTAGCATTTCTCCTAGCTGTTTTGGTCATTTTGAACGTTTCCAACAAGCATTTTCGGTCTTTCCAAGTATTTGGGAGTGATTTTCAAGCATCTCCAAAGTACATTTTCGGTCTTTCCAAGTATTTTGGAGTGATTTTCAAGCATCTCCAAACTACATTTTCGGTCTTTCCAAGTATTTTGGAGTGATTTTCAAGCATCTCGAAACTACATTTTCGGTCCTGCCAAGTATTTCGGAGTGATTTTCAAGCATCTCCAAAGTACAATTTCGGTCTTTCCAAGTATTTTGAAGTGATTTTCAAGCTTCTCCAAACTACATTTTCGGTCTTTCCATGTATTTGGGAGTGATTTGCAAGCATCTCCAAAGTACCTTTTCGGTCTTTCAAAGTATTTCGGAGTGATTTTCAAGCAT
Source organism: Anopheles coustani (assembly GCF_943734705.1). Lineage (NCBI taxonomy): Eukaryota > Metazoa > Arthropoda > Insecta > Diptera > Culicidae > Anopheles > Anopheles coustani. The sequence goes on along the minus strand of NW_026525427.1, from coordinate 470,110 downwards.
CTTCAGAGTAAATTTTCGGTATTTCCAAGTACTTGGGGGTGATTTTCAAGCATCTTCAAAGTACATTTTCAGTGTTTCCAAGTACTTGGGTGTGATTTTCTAGCATCTCCAAAGTACATTTCCGGTGTTTCCAAATACTTTTGAGTGATTTTCAAGCTCAAAGCAAGATAATTCTATGTTCTACATGCAAACGTATAAACAACATGCTAATTTTGTTACTTTCCTAGGAAGAAATTACTTGAAACCTGCAATTTTGCTCTAAAAAAACGTCAAAAACATGCCCAACTTTGAACGCTCATAACTTTTTTGTCTTTCGTCCTACGTCGAATTTGACCCGCATGTTGACGGTTCTACGTCAAATTTTCTTTCTTTTGCTGAAAACGGCGTCCTTTTATCTCTTCTAGTTTTCGAGCTATTCACGTTTAAAGTTGGAGGTTTTTTCAGAAAAAGAGCATTTTCGTAGGTTCGGCTCAATTTTAGCTACCGAGCTAGGCATTTCTCTTAGGATTTCTCCTAGCTGTTTTGGTCATTTTGAACGTTTCCAACAAGCATTTTCGGTCTTTCCAAGTATTTGGGAGTGATTTTCAAGCATCTCCAAAGTACATTTTCGGTCTTTCCAAGTATTTTAGAGTGATTTTCAAGCATCTCCAAACTACATTTTCGGTCTTTCCAAGTATTTTGAAATGATTTTCAAGCATCTCCAAACTACATTTTCGGTCCTGCCAAGTATTTCGGAGTGATTTTCAAGCATCTCCAAAGTACAATTTCGGTCTTTCCAAGTATTTTGAAGTGATTTTCAAGCTTCTCCAAACTACATTTTCGGTCTTTCCATGTATTTGGGAGTGATTTTCAAGCATCTCTAAAGTACCTTTTCGGTCTTTCAAAGTATTTCGGAGTGATTTTCAAGCATCTTCAGAGTAAATTTTCGGTATTTCCAAGTACTTGGGGGTGATTTTCAAGCATCTTCAAAGTACATTTTCAGTGTTTCCAAGTACTTGGGTGTGATTTTCTAGCATCTCCAAAGTACATTTCCGGTGTTTCCAAATACTTTTGAGTGATTTTCAAGCTCAAAGCAAGATAGTTCTATGTTCTACATGCAAACGTATAAACAACATGCTAATTTTGTTACTTTCCTAGGAAGAAATTACTTGAAACCTGCAATTTTGCTCTAAAAAAACGTCAAAACATGCCCAACTTTGAACGCTCATAACTTTTTTGTCTTTCGTCCTACGTCGAATTTGACCCCCATGTTGACGGTTTTACGTCAAATTTCCTTTCTTTTGCTGAAAACGGCGTCCTTTTATCTCTTCTAGTTTTCGAGCTATTCACGTTTAAAGTTGGAGGTTTTTTCAGAAAAAGAGCATTTTCGTAGTTTCGGCTCAATTTTAGCTACCGAGCTAGGCATTTCTCTTAGCATTTCTCCTAGCTGTTTTGGTCATTTTGAACGTTTCCAACAAGCATTTTCGGTCTTTCCAAGTATTTGGGAGTGATTTTCAAGCATCTCCAAAGTACATTTTCGGTCTTTCCAAGTATTTTGAAGTGATTTTCAAGCATCTCCAAACTACATTTTCGGTCCTGCCAAGTATTTCGGAGTGATTTTCAAGCATCTCCAAAGTACAATTTCGGTCTTTCCAAGTATTTTGAAGTGATTTTCAAGCTTCTCCAAACAACATTTTCGGTCTTTCCATGTATTTGGGAGTGATTTTCAAGCATCTCTAAAGTACCTTTTCGGTCTTTCAAAGTATTTCGGAGTGATTTTCAAGCATCTTCAGAGTAAATTTTCGGTATTTCCAAGTACTTGGGGGTGATTTTCAAGCATCTTCAAAGTACATTTTCAGTGTTTCCAAGTACTTGGGTGTGATTTTCTAGCATCTCCAAAGTACATTTCCGGTGTTTCCAAATACTTTTGAGCGATTTTCAAGCTCAAAGCAAGATAATTCTATGTTCTACATGCAAACGTATAAACAGCATGCTAATTTTGTTACTTTCTTAGGAAGAAATTACTTGAAACCTGCAATTTTGCTCTAAAAAAACGTCAAAACATGCCCAACTTTGAACGCTCATAACTTTTTTGTCTTTCGTCCTACGTCGAATTTGACCCCCATGTTGACGGTTCTACGTCAAATTTTCTTTCTTTTGCTGAAAACGGCGTCCTTTTATCTCTTCTAGTTTTCGAGCTATTCACGTTTAAAGTTGGAGGTTTTTTCAGAAAAAGAGCATATTCGTAGTTTCGGCTCAATTTTAGCTACCGAGCTAGGCATTTCTTCTAGCATTTCTCCTAGCTGTTTTGGTCATTTTGAACGTTTCCAACAAGCATTTTCGGTCTTTCAAAGTATTTTGGAGTGATTTTCAAGCATCTCCAAACTACATTTTCGGTCTTTCCAAGTATTTTGAAGTGATTTTCAAGCATCTCCAAACTACATTTTCGGTCCTGCCAAGTATTTCGGAGTGATTTTCAAGCATTTCCAAAGTACAATTTCGGTCTTTCCAAGTATTTTGAAGTGATTTTCAAGCATCTCCAAACTACATTTTCGGTCTTTCCATGTATTTGGGAGTGATTTGCAAGCATCTCCAAAGTACCTTTTCGGTCTTTCAAAGTATTTCGGAGTGATTTTCAAGCATCTTCAAAGTAAATTTTCGGTATTTCCAAGTACTTGGGGGTGATTTTCAAGCATCTTCAAAGTACATTTTCAGTGTTTCGGTGGTCAAATCGGCCCTGCTGGCAAATCAACCACTCGAATCTAGCTGTGTGTAGCCCGCTGTCAACCGAAGTACTCGAATTTTTCGAGCAAAGTCGAGCAAGCACATAAAGTGTAGGAAAGATGGTTTTAAATGTCGGTGGTGCAAAAGGGACCAACGTTGGTGCGCCCGAACATACCCCAACCACCCCTTACCCCCCACATCTTACCGCCCTGCACCCTCGAACTCACTCCGCGGGATAATTTACCGTAACCATGAACGCAATCCGCGGTACGTCGGTCGGCTAAACGGCTAAGTTGTAGATCGTGACGAGGTGAGACTATTTGCTTATTTTTCATTTTTCCCTCCGATCCCTCTTACCCCCCGCAAATCGTCCTACAAAGTGCACTTTGGCCGACTAAGTTCCCAAATTTTGTGGTCATCAACCAATATCTTCGTGTTCTTTCAAGTTAGCTTATTCAAACTTAAGGGTTTGAGTGAGTTTCGGATTTCTAAAATAATAAATGATCTTTGTTTCGATTTCATCAAATTTTCTTTTGCATTTTTTTTATGTTAATAATCAAATGTCATTTTACCAGTATAAACTTCTCACTTTTTAAAATATTGAAGCCTTATTAAAAATTCAACTAAAATAGGGATGAAACGGGGAATTTTGAATGGTGATTATTTAATAAAAAAGAAATGGTAAAAAAATGGTCTTTTAAAAATGAGGTTTTACACCCAAAGTGCGGCAGTCCACGTTTTCTTATTTTTAAGGAACTCAACGATCAGGTGATGCGGACGTATCGTCTTTGATCAGCTTTACTCCAACATTTCTAAAATCATTTGAAAAAAAAAACGATTATGAGAATTGCATATGGTATTTTAATCGAATTTGATAATGAAAAAAAAAACAGAAAAAACCTATTTACAAACCTTTTGAGTAACAACAAGTCAATTTTCCACTTGGCCTTCAGCTGCACGTATCTTAGATATACCTTTGCTTTCTGCTTTGGAAGCATACTCAAAAATTTTTTAAGGTCGGCGAAGTATTGTTTCTGCATGTCTTTTCTGTTTCTTGCGATGATTTGCTTTGAGGCATTCGAAAGCTTTTTAAATGACTCCCGCAGACTGCTTGCTTTCCCAGTGTAAATGAATCGTGCAAAAAACTCAAGCGATGTTCTGTGAAATACAATTTGGGAATGATTTGGTTTTGCACTTGATGACATATAAAAGTACACGTTGTTGTGGCATTCTTACCTTGGTGGAAGGGTGGGTTCCCGCAGCCTACCGCTGTTTGGAGTTTTTTTTCCTTTAAACATCGCGCCAGGCCTATTACGAATGAGTTAGTAAAAAGAAGTAGTTTTAAAAAAATATTCATCAGCATCTGGACCAAACAACTTCTCTTACCGTTCCTTGCCACTCCTTTCGTGAATAAGTGTTTCTTTCAAAAGGCGTATGTATTCATTTCTTGCATCATCAGATAGGCTTTCAATGTATTGTGGCGCCTCCTGCAGGAAAAGTTCTTGCGCGTTTTTCTTCACTGTTTCAATGATGCTCTTTAGTCGTCTTGAAAGCCCCTCGAAGGTTTTTGTGCACTCCATCGGATCACCAAAATAGAGAAACTGGTTATAAAATTGAAGCAAATTGCTGTTGAAAATAGGCAGAAATAGTTTAGTATTGTGCTACGGACCATTTTCGACGCAAAAACGTTTTTTCAAGAAATACCTTGGTGGTGGCTCAAGAAAATGTGATGTGTTTAGCATCTGTGCCGGACTGGTAACCCTAAAAATATAAAAAAAAATGTTTGAAAATCTAAGCAATGAAACATTCAAAACATAGTTGCACACCAGCGTGCTAAAGAACTGTTCTATGATTTTACTGACCGCCTTCATCGTATAAAACATTTCCATCTTTAGCGAACCAAATTTGCTTTGCATGCGAAAACACATCGCAATGAAAGCTTCAATTTATTAAAATGAAAAACTTACGTTTCTGCTTGCCTGTCAGATGATGCAGTTGAATGGACATCGCTGCTGATAGCACACCGCATTGACTGCACGTAGTGTGTCAGCATTTGCTGGTGGCGAGGCTTTTTCTCTGACGGGAGCAAGTCGACGTAGTCAGCCATTTTTGAAACAAACGCTGCTTGCTTTTCACTCAACTCGTTTCGCAGCGCTTGTTTCTGTGCGAAAGTCATTTCTTTGAACTGCTTAATGGCTGCCTTGCGCCACGCAATCACCGAAATAGATTTGTTTTTATGTGAATTCTTGTGCAAAAAATATTCGCTGAGTTGAAGTGGCACGTATTCGGGCTTTTTTACATTTTTGTTATCCATTTTTTTCGTTAGTTGCCTCGTCTGCTGTCGTACTGAAAAAAAAAACATAACAATTATATTACAAAACAAAAAATCATCGTTTTTAATATAAACAGCCTTTAATGCACCCATGAACGCTGCTCGATATACGCAGGCAAATTTTTTATTTATTTCCTGCCCCAGATAGATACTTGACTAAGGCCTTGGGGGAAAACAGGTGGGTTTTGGGTTTGAGGGGGGTGAAGGGTGTGTTCTGGTAAAACCAGGGTGGTCACTTGCCCGGTACCGGAGCTCAAACCAGTTTTCCCCCAACTTCCATGTTGTTTCCCGCACTTGCTCGAATTTATCGAGCCGTCTCGAGCAGTCGCTGTGTTGGTTGGGTGAGCCGACCGGGAAAAACCCAATGTATTAAAACTGGTTTACTCGCCACAATTCCAATTTAAACTCAATTTTGCCGCGGTTTTCAGTTAAAGATCCCAAATATTTTTGCGCATCTTTAAATTTGCAATTTATAATGGATCATTAAAAAAAAATTATAATTATTTCTTGACCACTTGTCACTTCCCCAGTTTTAGTCTATCTATCGTTGCCGTAAATCCACCGATTGCATTACGGTTTGCAAAAATCGTTCGCAAATAACTTTTCGCGTCTTTTAACATTTTAAATGGTGCGAGAACCGAAAATTTTTTGCACACCATTTTCGACACGGTTACGATTCCTGTGCTGCCTTCGGCCAAGATTAAAAAATTTGGACCCTTTCTTCTCAAATTTTGATTCTAGATGGGTTCCGGCACTCGGCTCTTGTTCATGCCGAAAACCTACCGATTCCTGTTTGGCTTTTTGCTTAGAAATTCGAAAATGAAATCTTCTCGCTAACCGGTGCACATTTTAATGGAGAAACTAAGATTTAAACCGTGAAAAAATATACGTCGGATTTTTGGCGGTAAAGGGTGTCAAAATTAATGAAATTGGACCGCTTTTTACAGCCTTTGTCGCCAATTTAGCGAAAGTGTGCTTTCCACTGTTTTCACGCTATTTTCACCGCGCATTCACTGACTTGAGCGCTGCTTACACTTATTACCTCCATGTTTGCCTGGATCTGGACACTTTATTATTAAAAATCCATGAAGCTCGAAATTACACAGCGGGTCAGAAAATGGGCCGATTTTTAATAAAAAGCAGTTTTTACATTTCTCCACCGATTCAAAAGCAGTTTTCACTGAAAATCCACTTATTTTAGGAAGCACTTCCATTTTGCTGTATTAAATCCAAGTTCTATCCGTTTTCTATTGTTTTTGCCAGAAAACCACTTCGCGTATTAAACAAAAACCAACATTATTTTATCATCTTACTTACCTTTTCTAAACTCACTTTACTTTTCACTTCACGTGTGTTTTTCACTTAACAATGATGCGTTCGTTCTGATCCGAGGTCGCTTGCAGAATAGAATCCACCACGTGGTCTTTTCTGACAGATGTCATAATTCAAGATGCTTAAGACTTAAGGTAGGGTTTGCATAAGATATTTGACCTAGAGGTATGTATATGGTCAAGGATCCTAAGGCAGCGTCCACACGGCATCGTAGCGAAGCGATTTTGACACTCCATCGTAGTGTTAATAATGGTCGAGAGGCCTTAGCCACGGTCAAAAAAAATAGGCAGTCGGAAAATTGGACTTAAAGTTTTACACGATTTTCCGGTCGTGTGAGATGGAAAACGACGCCTAAAATAAAAGAAAGTTTAAAGTGCAATTTGCGAACAAATCGGTGGAAAATTGACCAAACGGCGAATGAAAAACGTTTTGACAACTTTTCAGTCGGAAAATTCGACAAAAAGTTTTTCACGACTTTCCGGTCGTGTGAGATGGCAAACGACGCGGTAAAATATAAGAAAATTTTTGGTGCAATTTACGTACAAATCGGTGGAAAACTGACCAAACGACGAGTGAAAAACTTTTTGACAACCTGTCCGTCGAAAAATTCGATTTAAAGTTTTTCACGATTTTCCGGTCGTATGAGATATCAAACGATGCGGTAAAATAAAAGAAAATTTTTGGTGCGATTTGCGAACAAATCGGTGGAAAACTGACCAAACGGCGAGTGAAAAACTTTTTGACAACTTGTTAGTCGGAAAATTCTACGAAAAGTTTTTCACGATTTTCCGGTCGTGTGAGATATCAAACGACGCGGTAAAACATAAGAAAATTTTTGGTGCAATTTGCGAACAAATCGGTGGAAAGCTGACCAAACGGCGAATGAAAAACTTTTTGACAACCTGTCAGTCGGAAAATTCGATTAAAAGTTTTTCACGATTTTCCGGCCGTGTGAGATGGCAAACGATGCGGTAAAATATAAGAAAATTTTTAGTTCGATTTGCGAACAAATCGGTGGAAAACTGACCAAACGGCGAGTGAAAAACTTTTTGACAACTTGTCAGTCGGAAAATTCTAGGAAAAGTTTTTCACGATTTTCCGGTCGTGTGAGATATCAAACGACGCGGTAAAATATAAGAAAATTTTTGGTGCCATTTGCGAACAAATCGGTGGAAAACTGGCCAAACGGCGAGTGAAAAACTTTTTGACAACTTGTCAGTCGGAAAATTCTAGAAAAGTTTTTCACGATTTTCCGGTCGTGTGAGATATCAAACGATGCGGTAAAATATAAGAAAATTTTTGGTGCAATTTGCGAACAAATCGGTGGAAAACTGACCAAACGGCGAATGAAAAACTTTTTGACAACCTGTCAGTCGGAAAATTCGATTAAAAGTTTTTCACGATTTTCCGGTCGTGTGAGATGGTAAACGATGCGGTAAAATATAAGAAAATTTTTGGTGCGATTTGCGAACAAATCGGTGGAAAACTGACCAAACGGCGAGTGAAAAACTTTTTGACAACCTGTCAGTCGGAAAATTCGATTAAAAGTTTTTCACGATTTTCCGGTCGTGTGAGATGGCAAACGATGCGGTAAAATATAAGAAAATTTTTGGTGCGATTTGCGAACAAATCGGTGGAAAACTGACCAAACGGCGAGTGAAAAATTTTTTGACAACCTGTCAGTCGGAAAATTCGATTAAAAGTTTTTCACGATTTTCCGGTCGTGTGAGATGGCAAACGATGCGGTTAAATATAAGAAAATTTTTGGTGCAATTTGCGAACAAATCGGTGGAAAACTGACCAAACGGCAAGTGAAAAACTTTTTGACAACTTGTAAGTCGGAAAATTCTAGGAAAAGTATTTCACGATTTTCCGGTCGTGTGAGATATCAAACGACGCGGAAAAATATTAGAAATTTTTTTTTGCAATTTGCGAACAAATCGATGGAAAATTGACCAAACGGCGAGTGAAAAACTTTTTGACAGCTTGTCAGTCGGAAAATTCTAGGAAAAGTTTTTCACGATTTTACGGTCGTGTGAGATATCAAACGACGCGGTAAAATATAAGAAAATTTTTGGTGCCATTTGCGAACAAATCGGTGGAAAACTGACCAAACGGCGAGTGAAAAACTTTTTGACAACCTGTCAGTCGGAAAATTCGATTAAAAGTTTTTCACGATTTTCCGGTCGTGTGAGATGGCAAACGATGCGGTAAAATATAAGAAAATTTTTGGTGCGATTTGCGAACAAATCGGTGGAAAACTGACCAAACGGCGAGTGAAAAACTTTTTGACAACTTGTCAGTCGGAAAATTCTAGGAAAAGTTTTTCACGATTTTCCGGTCGTGTGAGATATCAAACGACGCGGTAAAATATAAGAAAATTATTGGTGCCATTTGCGAACAAATCGGTGGAAAACTGACCAAACGGCGAGTGAAAAATTTTTTGACAACCTGTCAGTCGGAAAATTCGATTAAAAGTTTTTCACGATTTTCCGGTCGTGTGAGATATCAAACGACGCGGTAAAATATAAGAAAATTTTTGGTGCCATTTGCGAACAAATCGGTGGAAAACTGGCCAAACGGCGAGTGAAAAACTTTTTGACAACTTGTCAGTCGGAAAATTCTAGAAAAGTTTTTCACGATTTTCCGGTCGTGTGAGATATCAAACGATGCGGTAAAATAAAAGAAAATGTTTGGTGCAATTTGCGAACAAATCGGTGGAAAGCTGACCAAACGGCGAATGAAAAACTTTTTGACAACCTGTCAGTCGGAAAATTCGATTAAAAGTTTTTCACGATGTTCCGGTCGTGTGAGATGGCAAACGATGCGGTAAAATATAAGAAAATTTTTGGTGAAACTTGCAAACAAATCGGTGGAATATTGACCAAACGGCGAGTGAAAAACTATTTGACAACTTGTCAGTCGGAAAATTCTAGGAAAAGTTTTTCACGATTTTCCGGTCGTGTGAGATATCAAACGATGCGGTAAAATAAAAGAAAATTTTTGGTGCAATTTGCGAACAAATCGGTGGAAAATTGACCAAACGGCGAGTGAAAAACTTTTTGACAGCTTGTCAGTCGGAAAATTCTAGGTAAAGTTTTTCACGATTTTCCGGTCGTGTGAGATGGCAAACGACGCGGTAAAATATACGAAAATTTTTGGTGCAATTTGCGAAAAAATCGGTGGAAAATTGACCAAACGGCGAGTGAAAAACTTTTTGACAGCTTGTCAGTCGGAAAATTCTAGGAAAAGTTTTTCACGATTTTACGGTCTTGTGAGTTTGCAAAAGACGCGGAAAAATAAAACCAAATTTTTGGCGCAAACCGCAAGTGGATCGAAGCAAAACCGACGAAACGATGAGTGAAAAACTTTTGTACCAGAAAAATTAATTTTTCCGTCAATGGGGATAAAATTAAATTCCTGTCAATCGGGATAAACTAAAATTTCTGTCCCAACAAGCAGTTTTTCGGCCCAAAATTTAGGGAACGTTGTTGGTAACGGTGTTTTGAGCCCAGCTGATGCCCAGGTACCCCCCGTGGGTAGTGCAGGACACCAGCCACGACCACCTCCCACCCTTCCCAAACCACCCCCTCACCCAAGCACCGTTGACGGGGCAAGGGGGAAAGGCAAGGTTAATATGCACGGTGAGCAAAAGGCGAGGTTTATATGCATGGTAAACTGCCTTTTGCCCAAAAACTCACTTTTCCGTACGAGCTAGCGGAAAGCAATGTTCAGCACGAATGTTTATCGCCACGAGGCCTATCTTTCGTCCATATACGGCATTTCGATCCGAGGTACGCAAAAGGGCGATATGGCCGGTTCACGTATGTGACAAAAAGTGTGCACAAAATGCGCCACCAAGTGTAATTCCCTTAACGGCATGGCAAAAACCGTTTTGGCAAGTACTAATCTTGTTGGAACTTTGCTTTGGACACTTTAAAGCGCTAACTGGTAACGCGGAGACGATATTCGGGGATTTGGGCAAAAGGCAAGGTTATTATGCATGGTGAGCAAAAGGCAAGGTAAATATGCGTGGTAAACTGCCTTTTCCCCAAAAACTTACTTTTCCGTACGATCTAGTGGAAAGCAATGTTCGGCGCGAATGTTTATCGCCACGAGGCCTATCTTTCGTCCGCATACGGCATTTCGATCCGAGGTACGCAAACGGGCGATATGGCCGATACACGTTTGAGACAAAAAGTGTGCACAAAATGCGCCACCGCGTGTAATTCCCGGACCCGCATGGCAAGCACAGTTTTGGCAAGAACTTCTCATGTTGGAACTTTGACTCGAACACTTGGAAGCGCTAACTGGTAACGCGGAGACGAAATTCGGGGATTTGGCCAAAAGGCAAGGTTAATATACATGGTAAGCAAAAGGCGAGGTAAATATGCATGGTAAACGGTCTTTGGCCCAAAAACTCACTTTTCTGTACGAGCAACCGGAAAGCAATGTTCGGCACGAATGTTTATCTCTACAAGGCCTATCTTTTGCCTATACATGGCATTTCGATCCGAGGTACGCAAAAGGGCAATATGGCCGATAGACGTATGTGACAAAAAGTGTGCACAAAATGCGCCACCGCGTGTAATTCCCTTAACGGCATGGCAAGCACCGTTTTGGCAAGTACTTATCATGTTGGAACTTTGATCCGAACACTTGGAAGCGCTAACTGGTAACGCGGAGACGATATTAGGGGATTTGGGCAAAAGGCAAGGTTAATATGCATGGTGAGCAAAAGGCGAGATAAATATGCATGGTAAACTGCCTTTTCCCCAAAAACTTACTTTTCCGTACGAGCTAGCGGAAAGCGATACTAGGCACGAATGTTTATCGCTATGAGGCCTATCTTTCGTCTATATACGGCATTTCGATCCGAGGTACGCAAACGGGCGATATGGCCGATACACGTTTGTGACAAAAAGTGTGCACAAAATGCGCCTATCCCAACACTTGGTCAAAATCTACCTTGAAGCACGAATAACGGCCAGGTGGTATAAGATAGCGGCTTATCGAAGAGTTTTTAAAGTTGGGCGGGCGGAGACGTATCTTTTATTACTTGGGGACAACCCGGTCAGAGGGCTGCAAGTCGGTCATATGGTTGGTTGATGGTTTGGAACGACCACTTTTGTACCACGGTGAGGTACCTTTCATGAATTATTGCTCAGCCTTTATGATACTGAGCGATAAGTTTGTCACTGATAAGAAAAGGTCTTGAGTGGTACTGATAAGTAAAAATGCAAATAAAATATTGGCGTGTAGCTGTGCGAAGCTATTGAGCAAATATGGAGAAAATTGGGTAAGAAGTCGCTGGAAATGGCGCTTGGACCGAGAATACCGTCGAAGCGGTATGTGATAGATACCTTGAAACGAATAGTTTTAATTTTGTCGTAGCATGAGAAACAAAAAAGTATTTAGGGCCAAGGCGGTTGCTTGCCCCCAAAGTGGAGTTATCGGTGATTCATGGTATGCCCCCAAGAACGGTCAAAACAGCTTAAGGTACCTCTCATGTCGGAAAATTGGTGGAAATTTTTTTCACGATTTTGCGGTCGTGTAGGATGACAAAAGACGCGAAAAAATACAAGAAAATTGTCGATGCAAACTGCAAACAAATCGGTAGAAAATTGACCAAACGGCGAGAGAAAAACTTTTTGGCAGCTTGTCAGTCGGAAAATTCTAGGAAACGTTTTTCACGATTCTGCGGTCGTGTTAAAATGCAAAAGACGCGGAAAAATATAACAAAATTTTCGGCGCAAACCGCAAGTGGATCGAAGCAAAACCGACGAAACAATGAGTGAAAAACTTTAGTACCAGAAAAATTAAATTTTCTGTCAATGGGGATAAAATCAAATTCCTGTCAATGGGGATAAAATAAAATTTCTGTCCCAACAAGCAGTTTTTCCGCCCAAGATTAAGGGAACGTTGGTGGTAACGGTGTTTTTAGCCTAGCTGGTGCCCAGGTACCCCCCCTTGGGTAGTGCAGGACCCCAGCAACGACCACCTCCCTTCCTCCCCAACCCACCTCCTCTCCCACGCACCGTTGAGGGGGCAAGGGGGAAAGGCAAGGTTAATATGCATGGTGAGCAAAAGGTGAGGTAAATATGCATGGTAAACTGCCTCTTGCCCAAAAACTCACTTTTCCGTACGAGCTAGCAGAAAAAAATGTTCGGCGCGAATGTTTATCGCCACAAGGCCTATCTTTCTTACATACTTGGCATTTCGATCCGAGGTACGCAAAAGGGCGATATGGCCGATTCACGCATGTGACAAAAAGTGTGCACAAAATGAGCCACCGCGTGTAATTCCCTTAACGGCATGGCAAAAACCGTTTTGGCAAGTACTAATCTTGTTGGAACTTTGCTTTGGACACTTTAAAGCGCTAACTGGTAACGCGGAGACGATATTCGGGGATTTGGGCAAAAGGCAAGGTTAATATGCATGGTGAGCAAAAGGCAAGGTAAATATGCGTGGTAAACTGCCTTTTCCCCAAAAACTTACTTTTCCGTACGATCTAGTGGAAAGCAATGTTCGGCGCGAATGTTTATCGCCACGAGGCCTATCTTTCGTCCGCATACGGCATTTCGATCCGAGGTACGCAAACGGGCGATATGGCCGATACACGTTTGGGACAAAAAGTGTGCACAAAATGAGCCACCGCGTGTAATTCCCTTAACGGCATGGCAAGCACCGTTTTGGCAAGTACTTATCATGTTGGAACTTTGATCCGAACATTTGAAAGCGCTTACTGGTAACGTGGAGACGAAATTCGGGGATTTGGGCAAAAGGCAAGGTTAATATGCATGGTGAGCAAAAGGCGAGGTAAATATGCATGGTAAACTGCCTTTTGCCCAAGAACTCACTTTTCCTTACCAGCTAGCGGAAAGCAATGTTCCGCACGAATGTTTATCACCACAAGGCCTATCTTTTGTCGTACATGGCATTTCGATCCGAGGTACGCAAAAGGGCAATATGGCCGATAGACGTATGTGACAAAAAGTGTGCACAAAATGCGCCACCAAGTGTAATTCCCTTAACGGCATGGCCAGCACCGTTTTGGCAAGTACTTATCATGTTGGAACTTTGCTCCGAACACTTGGAAGCGCTAACTGGTAACGCGGAGACGATATTCGGGGATTTGGCCAAAAGGCAAGGTTAATATGCATGGTGAGCAAAAGGCGAGGTAAATATGCATGGTAAACTGCCTTTTGCGCAAGACCTCACTTTTCCGTACGAGCTAGCGGAAAGCAATGTTCGGCTCGAATGTTTATCGCCACGAGGCCTATCTTTCGTTCATATACAGCATTTCGATCCGAGGTACGCAAAAGGGCGATGTGGCCGATACACGTATGTGACAAAAAGTGTGCACAAAATGCGCCACCGCGTGTAATTCCCTTAACGGCATGGCAAGCACCGTTTTGGCAAGTACTTATCATGTTGGAACTTTGCTTTGGACACTTGCAAACGCTTACTGGTAACGTGGAGACGAAATTCGGGGATTTGGGCAAAAGGCAAGGTTAATATGCATGGTGAGCAAAAGGCAAGGTAAATATGCGTGGTAAACTGCCTTTTCCCCAAAAACTTACTTTTCCGTACGATCTAGTGGAAAGCAATGTTCGGCGCGAATGTTAATCGCCACGAGGCCTATCTTTCGTCCGCATACGGCATTTCGATCCGAGGTACGCAAACGGGCGATATGGCCGATACACGTTTGAGACAAAAAGTGTGCACAAAATGCGCCACCGCGTGTAATTCCCGGACCCGCATGGCAAGCACAGTTTTGGCAAGAACTTCTCATGTTGGAACTTTGACTCGAACACTTGGAAGCGCTAACTGGTAACGCGGAGACGAAATTCGGGGATTTGGCCAAAAGGCAAGGTTAATATACATGGTAAGCAAAAGGCGAGGTAAATATGCATGGTAAACGGTCTTTGGCCCAAAAACTCACTTTTCTGTACGAGCAACCGGAAAGCAATGTTCGGCACGAATGTTCATCTCTACAAGGCCTATCTTTCGTCCATACATGGCATTTCGATCCGAGGTACGCAAAAGGGCAATATGGCCGATACACGTTTGGGACAAAAAGTGTGCACAAAATGCGCCACCAAGTGTAATTCCCTTAACGGCATGGCAAAAACCGTTTTGGCAAGTACTTATCATGTTGGAACTTTGCTTTGGACACTTGCAAGCGCTTACTGGTAAAGCGGAGACGATATTCGGGGATTTGGCCAAAAGACAAGGTTAATATGCATGGTGAGCAAAAGGCGAGGTAAATATGCATGGTAAACTGCCTCTTGCCCAAAAACTCACTTTTCCGTACGAGCTAGCGGAAAGCAATGTTCGGCACGAATGTTTATCGCCACAAGGCCTATCTTTCGTCCATACACGGCATTTCGATCTGAGGTACGCAAAAGGGCGATATGGCCGATATACGTATGTGACAAAAAGTGTGCACAAAATGCGCCACCGCGTGAAATTCCCGGACCGGCATGGCAAGCACCGTTTTGGCAAGTACTTATCATGTTGAAACTTTGCTCCGAACACTTGGAAGCGCTAACTGGTAACGCGGAGACGATATTGGGGGATTTGGCCAAAAGACAAGGTTTATATGCATGGTGAGCAAAAGGCGAGGTATATATGCATGTTAAACTGCCTTTTCCCCAAAAACTCACTTTTCCGTACGAGCTAGCGGAAAGCAATGTTCAGCACGAATGTTTATCGCCACGAGGCCTATCTTTCGTCCATATACGGCATTTCGATCCGAGGTACGCAAAAGGGCGATATGGCCGATACACGTGTGTGACAAAAAGTGTGCACAAAATGCGCCACCAAGTTTAATTCCCTTAAAGGAATGGCAAGCACCGTTTTGGCAAGTACTTATCATGTTGGAACTTTGATCCGAACACTTGGAAGCGCTAACTGGTAACGCGGAGACGATATTGGGGGATTTGGCCAAAAGGCAAGGTTAATATGCATGGTGAGCAAAAGGCGAGGTAAATATGCATGTTAAACTGCCTTTTCCCCAAAAACTCACTTTTCCGTACGAGCTAGCGGAAAGCAATGTTCGGCACGAATGTTTATCGCAACAAGGCCTATCTTTTGTCCATATACGGCATTTCGATCCGAGGTACGCAAAAGGGCGATATGGCCGATACACGTATGTGACAAAAAGTGTGCACAAAATGCGCCACCAAGTTTAATTCCCTTAAAGGAATGGCAAGCACCGTTTTGGCAAGTACTTATCATGTTGAAACTTTGCTCCGAACACTTGGAAGCGCTAACTGGTAACGCGGAGACGATATTCGGGGATTTGGCCTAAAGACAAGGTTAATATGCATGGTGAGCAAAAGGCGAGGTAAATATGCATGGTAAACTGCCTCTTGCCCAAAAACTCACTTTTCCGTACGAGCTAGCGGAAAGCAATGTTCGGCACGAATGTTTTTCGCCACAAGGCCTATCTTTCGTCCATACACGGCATTTCGATCTGAGGTACGCAAAAGGGCGATATGGCCGATACACGTATGTGACAAAAAGTGTGCACAAAATGCGCCACCAAGTGTAATTCCCGGACCGGCATGGCAAGCACTGGTTTGGCAAGTACTTATCATGTTGGAACTTTGATCTGAACACTTAAAAGCGCTTACTTTAAACGCGGAGGCGATATTCGGGGGTTTGAGCAAAAGGCAAGGTTAATATGCAGTGGCGTCTCGTGAGAAAATAAGATGGTTGTGCACCTTCAAAACAAGTAATACCTTCTTAGGTAAACCATATAACGTGGTTTATTAGAACCAGAACGACATGACACACGACGACGAATTTGGTCAGGATGTTAAGTGAAAGAATAGGTTGAGAAACCGTGAATGGTCTATTTAGTTCTGCAATCTTTAATTGCTACTAAAAGAATCGACCTGAAAAACGAATTTAACAGCTCATCTACGATGTCCTGCTAGATGTCGATGCACAAATTGACTGGTAATTTCACGCTAAATAGAACAATTGCATGAAAAATCTTTCGAATGAAGTTGACCAGCAATATTACCCAGTCCAGCATGCCTGCTTAGACATTTTTAATTAGCTTTAAATTGTTGGCTACATTTGCGTGTTTGTTTCCTCGATTTTAATCCATAGTTTTATTTTTTTTCAAATTCACTTCACGATCGTCAATATCTACTCGATAAATATATCCGCGGTTAGAAAATATTTGTGAATCAAATTCTTATTTGGCAAGTCAGACTCACCTCGGGCCCGGCCTGAGTACAATGCTATGTGCACAGGAAAGGCACCTTTACATTGACAATTTCACATGGACGCATCGAACACATGCACGAGAGAACTAATGTGTACATATACGATCGGCTAGTGCACTGGCAGAAGTGCCCACCCGTTAACAAAACCAATCGACTTTCCAGCTGGATTTTGACGCTTGCTAATAAGAAAATTAGCGCTTCTTCACCGTTCGTAATGAGAATGGAATTTTGAGACTGTGGTTAAGAGAACTGTTCTTATTTGATTAAAGATGCTCGTTTGTAGCAGCGGTGCACCAGCAGAAGTGCCCAGCGCAGCGTTGTAAAGCGTTAAGTAGATTTTTAACGCAACTGTTGCGGCTGGAAATAACAATACCATAACTAAACAAATAATTTGGTAATTCATTTTAAAAATTCATGACTGTGCAGTGCACAGGTTGCTCAGGTGGACAAGACGCCACTGTTAATATGCATGGTGAGCAAAAGGCGAGGTAAATATGCATGGTAAACTGCCATTTACCCAAAAACTCACTTTTCCGTACGAGCTAGCGGAAAGCATCGTTTGGCACGAATGTTTATCGCTACGAGGCCTATCTTTCGTCCATATACGGCATTTCGATCCGAGGTACGCAAAAGGGCAATATGGCCGATAGACGTATGTGACAAAAAGTGTGCACAAAATGCGCCACCAAGTGTAATTCCCTTAACGGCATGGCAAGCACCGTTTTGGCAAGTACTTATCATGTTGGAACTTTGATCCGAACACTTGGAAGCGCTAACTGGTAACGCGGAGACGATATTCGGGGATTTGGCCAAAAGGCAAGGTAAATATGCATGGTGAGCAAAAGGCGAGATAAATATGCACGGTAAACTGCCTTTTGCCCAAGAACTCACTTTTCCGTACGAGCTAGCGGAAAGCAATGTTCGACACGACTGTTTATCGTCTCAACGACTATCTTTCGTACATACATGGCATTTCGATCCGAGGTACGCAAAAGGGCAATATGGCCGATACACGTATGTGACCAAAAGTGCACAAAATGCGCCACCAAGTGTAATTCCCTTAACGGCATGGCAAGCACCGTTTTGGCAAGTACTTATCATGTTGGAACTTTGATCCGAACACTTGGAAGCGCTAACTGGTAACGCGGAGACGATATTCGGGGATTTGGGCAAAAGGCAAGGTTAATATGCATGGTGAGCAAAAGGCGAGATAAATATGCATGGTAAACTGCCTTTTCCCCAAAAACTTACTTTTCCGTACGAGCTAGCGGAAAGCGATACTAGGCACGAATGTTTATCGCTATGAGGCCTATCTTTCGTCTATATACGGCATTTCGATCCGAGGTACGCAAACGGGCGATATGGCCGATACACGTTTGTGACAAAAAGTGTGCACAAAATGCGCCTATCCCAACACTTGGTCAAAATCTACCTTGAAGCACGAATAACGGCCAGGTGGTATAAGATAGCGGCTTATCGTAGAGTTTTTAAAGTTGGGCGGGCGGAGACGTATCTTTTATTACTTGGGGACAACCCGGTCAGAGGGCTGCAAGTCGGTCATATGGTTGGTTGATGGTTTGGAACGACCACTTTTGTACCACGGTGAGGTACCTTTCATGAATTATTGCTCAGCCTTTATGATACTGAGCGATAAGTTTGTCACTGATAAGAAAAGGTCTTGAGTGGTACTGATAAGTAAAAATGCAAATAAAATATTGGCGTGTAGCTGTGCGAAGCTATTGAGCAAATATGGAGGAAAGTGGGTAAGAAGTCGCTGGAAATGGCGCTTGGACCGAGAATACCGTCGAAGCGGTATGTGATAGATACCTTGAAACGAATAGTTTTAATTTTGTCGTAGCATGAGAAACAAAAAAGTATTTAGGGCCAAGGCGGTTGCTTGCCTCCAAAGTGGAGTTATCGGTGATTCATGGTATGCCCCCAAGTACGGTCAAAACAGCTTAAGGTACCTCTCATGTCGGAAAATTGGTGGAAATTTTTTTCACGATTTTGCGGTCGTGTAGGATGACAAAAGACGCGAAAAAATACAAGAAAATTGTCGATGCAAACTGCAAACAAATCGGTAGAAAATTGACCAAACGGCGAGAGAAAAACTTTTTGGCAGCTTGTCAGTCGGAAAATTCTAGGAAACGTTTTTCACGATTTTGCGGTCGTGTTAAAATGCAAAAGACGCGGAAAAATATAACAAAATTTTCGGCGCAAACCGCAAGTGGATCGAAGCAAAACCGACGAAACAATGAGTGAAAAACTTTAGTACCAGAAAAATTAAATTTTCTGTCAATGAGGATAAAATCAAATTCCTGTCAATGGGGATAAAATAAAATTTCTGTCCCAACAAGCAGTTTTTCCGCCCAAGATTAAGGGAACGTTGGTGGTAACGGTGTTTTTAGCCTAGCTGGTGCCCAGGTACCCCCCCTTGGGTAGTGCAGGACCCCAGCAACGACCACCTCCCTTCCTCCCCAACCCACCTCCTCACCCACGCACCGTTGAGGGGGCAAGGGGGAAAGGCAAGGTTTATATGCATGGTGAGCAAAAGGTGAGGTAAATATGCATGGTAAACTGCCTCTTGCCCAAAAACTCACTTTTCCGTACGAGCTAGCAGAAAAAAATGTTCGGCGCGAATGTTTATCGCCACAAGGCCTATCTTTCTTACATACTTGGCATTTCGATCCGAGGTACGCAAAAGGGCGATATGGCCGATTCACGCATGTGACAAAAAGTGTGCACAAAATGAGCCACCGCGTGTAATTCCCTTAACGGCATGGCAAAAACCGTTTTGGCAAGTACTAATCTTGTTGGAACTTTGCTTTGGACACTTGCAAGCGCTAACTGGTAACGCGGAGACGAAATTCGGGGATTTGGCCAAAAGGCAAGGTTAATATACATGGTAAGCAAAAGGCGAGGTAAATATGCATGGTAAACGGTCTTTGGCCCAAAAACTCACTTTTCTGTACGAGCAACCGGAAAGCAATGTTCGGCACGAATGTTCATCTCTACAAGGCCTATCTTTTGCCTATACATGACATTTCGATCCGAGGTACGCAAAAGGGCAATATGGCCGATACACGTATGTGACCAAAAGTGTGCACAAAATGCGCCACCGCGTGTAATTCCCTTAACGACATGGCAAGCACCGTTTTGGCAAGTACTTATCTTGTTGTAACTTTGTTCCGAACACTTGGAAGCGCTTACTGGTAACGCGGAGGCGATACTCGGGGATTTGGGCAAAAGGCAAGGTTAATATGCATGGTAAGCAAAAGGCGAGGTAAATTTGCATGGTAAACTGCCTTTTGCCCAAAAACTCACTTTTCCGTACCAGTTAGCGGAAAGCAATGTTCCGCACGAATGTTTATCGTCTCAAGGACTATCTTTCGTCCATTCATGGCATTTCGATCCGAGGTACGCAAAAGGGCAATATGGCCGATACACGTATGTGACAAAACGTGTGCACAAAATGCGCCACCAAGTGTAATTCCCTTAACGGCATGGCAAGCACCGTTTTGGCAAGTACTTATCTTATTGGAACTTTGATCCGAACACTTGGAAGCGCTAACTGGTAACGCGGAGACGATATTAGGGGATTTGGGCAAAAGGCAAGGTTAATATGCATGGTGAGCAAAAGGCGAGATAAATATGCATGGTAAACTGCCTTTTCCCCAAAAACTCACTTTTCTGTACGAGCTACCGGAAAGCAATGTTCGACACGAATGTTCATCTCTACAAGGCCTATCTTTTGCCTATACATGGCATTTCGATCCGTGGTACGCAAAAGGGCGATATGGCCGATACACGTTTGTGACAAAAAGTGTGTACAAAATGCGCCACCAAGTGTAATTCCCGGACCGGCATGGCAAGATCAGTTTTGCCAAGTACTTATCATGTTGGAACTTTGCTTTGGACACTTGAAAGCGCTAACTGGTAACGCGGAGACGATATCCGGGGATTTGGGCAAAAGGCAAGGTTAATATGCATGGTGAGCAAAAGGCAAGGTTAATATGCATGGTAAACTGCCTCTTGCCCAAAAACTCACTTTTCCGTACGAGCTAGCGGAAAGCAATGTTGCGCACGAATGTTTATCGTCTCAAGGACTATCTTTCGTCCATACATGGCATTTCGATCCGAGGTACGCAAAAGGGCGATATGGCCGATACACGTATGTGACAAAAAGTGTGCACAAAATCAGCCACCGCGTGTAATTCCCTTAACGGCATGGCAAAAACCGTTTTGGCAAGTACTTATCATGTTGGAACTTTGCTTTGGACACTTGCAAGCGCTTACTGGTAAAGCGGAGACGATATTCGGGGATTTGGCCAAAAGACAAGGTTAATATGCATGGTGAGCAAAAGGCGAGGTAAATATGCATGGTAAACTGCCTCTTGCCCAAAAACTCACTTTTCCGTACGAGCTAGCGGAAAGCAATGTTCGGCACGAATGTTTATCGCTACGAGGCCTATCTTTCGTCCATACACGGCATTTCGATCCGAGGTACGCAAAAGGGCGATATGGCCGATACACGTATGTGACAAAAAGTGTGCACAAAATGCGCCACCAAGTGTAATTCCCGGACCGGCATGGCAAGCACTGGTTTGGCAAGTACTTATCATGTTGGAACTTTGATCTGAACACTTAAAAGCGCTTACTTTAAACGCGGAGGCGATATTCGGGGGTTTGAGCAAAAGGCAAGGTTAATATGCAGTGGCGTCTCGTGAGAAAATAAGATGGTTGTGCACCTTCAAAACAAGTAATACCTTCTTAGGTAAACCATATAACGTGGTTTATTAGAACCAGAACGACATGACACACGACGACGAATTTGGTCAGGATGTTAAGTGAAAGAATAGGTTGAGAAACCGTGAATGGTCTATTTAGTTCTGCAATCTTTAATTGCTACTAAAAGAATCGACCTGAAAAACGAATTTAACAGCTCATCTACGATGTCCTGCTAGATGTCGATGCACAAATTGACTGGTAATTTCACGCTAAATAGAACAATTGCATGAAAAATCTTTCGAATGAAGTTGACCAGCAATATTACCCAGTCCAGCATGCCTGCTTAGACATTTTTAATTAGCTTTAAATTGTTGGCTACATTTGCGTGTTTGTTTCCTCGATTTTAATCCATAGTTTTATTTTTTTTCAAATTCACTTCACGATCGTCAATATCTACTCGATAAATATATCCGCGGTTAGAAAATATTTGTGAATCAAATTCTTATTTGGCAAGTCAGACTCACCTCGGGCCCGGCCTGAGTACAATGCTATGTGCACAGGAAAGGCACCTTTACATTGACAATTTCACATGGACGCATCGAACACATGCACGAGAGAACTAATGTGTACATATACGATCGGCTAGTGCACTGGCAGAAGTGCCCACCCGTTAACAAAACCAATCGACTTTCCAGCTGGATTTTGACGCTTGCTAATAAGAAAATTAGCGCTTCTTCACCGTTCGTAATGAGAATGGAATTTTGAGACTGTGGTTAAGAGAACTGTTCTTATTTGATTAAAGATGCTCGTTTGTAGCAGCGGTGCACCAGCAGAAGTGCCCAGCGCAGCGTTGTAAAGCGTTAAGTAGATTTTTAACGCAACTGTTGCGGGTGGAAATTACAATACCATAACTAAACAAATAATTTTGTGATTCATTTAAAAAATTCATGACTGTGCAGTGCACAGGTTGCTCAGGTGGACAAGACGCCACTGTTAATATGCATGGTGAGCAAAAGGCGAGGTAAATATGCATGGTAAACTGCCATTTACCCAAAAACTCACTTTTCCGTACGAGCTAGCGGAAAGCATCGTTTGGCACGAATGTTTATCGCCGCAAGGCCTATCTTTCGTCCATATACGGCATTTCGATCCGAGGTACGCAAAAGGGCGATATGGCCGATACACGTATGTGACAAAAAGTGTGCACAAAATGCGCCACCGCGTGAAATTCCCTGACCGGCATGGCAAGCACCGTTTTGGCAAGTACTTATCATGTTGGAACTTTGCTTTGGACACTTGCAAGCGCTAACTGGTAAAGCGGAGACGATATTCGGGGATTTGGCCAAAAGACAAGGTTAATATGCATGGTGAGCAAAAGGCGAGGTAAATATGCATGGTAAACTGCCTCTTGCCCAAGAACTCACTTTTCCGTACGAGCTAGAGGAAAGCAATGTTCAGCACGAATGTTTATCGCCACAAGGCCTATCTTTCGTCCATATACGGCATTTCGATCCGAGGTACGCAACAGGGCGATATGGCCGATACACGTATGTGACAAAAAGTGTGCACAAAATGCGCCACCGCGTGTAATTCCCTTAACGGCATGGCAAAAACCGTTTTGGCAAGTACTTATCATGTTGGAACTTTGCTTTGGACACTTGCAAGCGCTTACTGGTAAAGCGGAGACGATATTCGGGGATTTGGCCAAAAGACAAGGTTAATATGCATGGTGAGCAAAAGGCGAGGTAAATATGCATGGTAAACTGCCTCTTGCCCAAAAACTCACTTTTCCGTACGAGCTAGCGGAAAGCAATGTTCGGCACGAATGTTTATCGCCGCAAGGCCTATCTTTTGTCCATATACGGCATTTCGATCCGAGGTACGCAAAAGGGCGATATGGCCGATACACGTATGTGACAAAAAGTGTGCACAAAATGCGCCACCGCGTGAAATTCCCTGACCGGCATGGCAAGCACTGTTTTGGCAAGTACTTATCATGTTGGAACTTTGCTCCGAACACTTGCAAGCGCTAACTGGTAATGCGGAGACGATATTGGGGGATTTGGCCAAAAAGCAAGGTTAATATGCATGGTAAGCAAAAGGCGAGGTAAATATGCATGGTAAACTGCCTCTTGCCCAAAAACTCACTTTTCCGTACGAGCTAGCGGAAAGCAATGTTCGGCACGAATGTTTATCGCCGCAAGGCCTATCTTTCGTCCATATACGGCATTTCGATCCGAGGCACGCAAAAGGGCGATATGGCCGATACACGTATGTGACAAAAAGTGTGCACAAAATGCGCCACCGCGTGAAATTCCCTGACCGGCATGGCAAGCACCGTTTTGGCAAGTACTTATCATGTTGAAACTTTGCTCCAAACACTTGGAAGCGCTAACTGGTAACGCGGAGACGATATTCGGGGATTTGGCCAAAAGGCAAGGTTAATATGCATGGTAAGCAAAAGGCGAGGTAAATATGCATGGTAAACTGCCATATGCCCAAAAACTCACTTTTCCTTACGAGCTAGCGGAAAGCAATGTTCGGCACGAATGTTTATCGCCGCAAGGCCTATCTTTCGTCCATATACGGCATTTCGATCCGAGGTACGCAAAAGGGCGATATGGCCGATACACGTATGTAACAAAAAGTGTGCACAAAATGCGCCACCACGTGAAATTCCCTGACCGGCATGGCAAGCACCGTTTTGGCAAGTACTTATCATGTTGGAACTTTGCTCCGAACACTTGCAAGCGCTAACTGGTAACGCGGAGACGATATTCGGGGATTTGGCCAAAAGGCAAGGTTAATATGCATGGTAAGCAAAAGGCGAGGTAAATATGCATGGTAAACTGCCATATGCCCAAAAACTCACTTTTCCTTACGAGCTAGCGGAAAGCAATGTTAGGCACGAATGTTTATCTCCGCAAGGTCTATCTTTCGTCCATATACGGCATTTCGATCCGAGGTACGCAAAAGGGCGATATGGCCGATACACGTATGTAACAAAAAGTGTGCACAAAATGCGCCACCGCGTGAAATTCCCGGACCGGCATGGCAAGCACCGTTTTGGCAAGTACTTATCATGTTGAAACTTTGCTCCGAACACTTGGAAGCGCTAACTGGTAACGCGGAGACGATATTGGGGGATTTGGCCAAAAGGCAAGGTTAATATGCATGGTGAGCAAAAGGCGAGGTAAATATGCATGGTAAACTGCCTCTTGCCCAAAAACTCACTTTTCCGTACGAGCTAGCGGAAAGCAATGTTCGGCACGAATGTTTATCGCCGCAAGGCCTATCTTTCGTCCATATACGGCATTTCGATCCGAGGTACGCAAAAGGGCGATATGGCCGATACACGTATGTGACAAAAAGTGTGCACAAAATGCGCCACCGCGTGAAATTCCCGGACCGGCATGGCAAGCACCGTTTTGGCAAGTACTTATCATGTTGGAACTTTGCTCCGAACACTTGCAAGCGCTAACTGGTAACGCGGAGACGATATTGGGGGATTTGGCCAAAAAGCAAGGTTAATATGCATGGTAAGCAAAAGGCGAGGTAAATATGCATGGTAAACTGCCTCTTGCCCAAAAACTCACTTTTCCGTACGAGCTAGCGGAAAGCAATGTTCAGCACGAATGTTTATCGCTACGAGGCCTATCTTTCGTCCATATACGGCATTTCGATCCGAGGTACGCAAAAGGGCGATATGGCCGATACACATATGTGACAAAAAGTGTGCACAAAATGCGCCACCGCGTGAAATTCCCGGACCGGCATGGCAAGCACCGTGTTGGCAAGTACTTATCATGTTGAAACTTTGCTCCGAACACTTGGAAGCGCTAACTGGTAACGCGGAGACGATATTCGGGGATTTGGCCAAAAGGCAAGGTTAATATGCATGGTAAGCAAAAGGCGAGGTAAATATGCATGTTAAACTGCCTCTTGCCCTAAAACTCACTTTTCCGTACGAGCTAGCGGAAAGCAATGTTGGGCACGAATGTTTATCTCCACGAGGCCTATCTTTTGTCCATATACGGCATTTCGATCCGAGGTACGCAAAAAGGCGATATGGCCGATACACGTATGTGACAAAAAGTGTGCACAAAATGCGCCACCAAGTTTAATTCCCTTAAAGGCATGGCAAGCACCGTTTTGGCAAGTACTTATCATGTTGGAACATTGATCCGAACACTTGGAAGCGCTAACTGGTACGCGGAGAAGAAATTCGGGGATTTGGCCAAAAGGCAAGGTTAATATGCATGGTAAGCAAAAGGCGAGGTAAATTTGCATGGTAAACTGCCTTTTGCCCAAAAACTCACTTTTCCGTACGAGCTAGCGGAAAGCAATGTTCAGCACGAATGTTTATCGCCACGAGGCCTATCTTTCGTCCATATACGGCATTTCGATCCGAGGTACGCAACAGGGCGATATGGCCGATACACGTATGTGACAAAAAGTGTGCACAAAATGCGCCACCGCGTGAAATTCCCGGACCGGCATGGCAAGCACCGTTTTGGCAAGTACTTATCATGTTGAAACTTTGCTCCGAACACTTGGAAGCGCTAACTGGTAACGCGGAGACGATATTCGGGGATTTGGCCAAAAGGCAAGGTTAATATGCACGGTAAGCAAAAGGCGAGGTAAATATGCATGATAAACTGCCTCTTGCCCTAAAACTCACTTTTCCGTACGAGCTAGCGGAAAGCAATGTTCAGCACGAATGTTTATCGCCACGAGGCCTATCTTTCGTCCATATACGGCATTTCGATCCGAGGTACGCAAAAGGGCGATATGGCCGATACACGTATGTGACAAAAAGTGTGCACAAAATGCGCCACCAAGTGTAATTCCCTTAAAGGCATGGCAAGCACCGTTTTGGCAAGTACTTATCATGTTGGAACTTTGCTCCGAACACTTGGAAGTGCTAACTGGTAACGCGGAGACGATATTCGGGGATTTGGCCAAAAGGCAAGGTTAATATGCATGGTAAGCAAAAGGCGAGGTAAAAATGCATGGTAAACTGCCTCTTGCCCTAAAACTCACTTTTCCGTACGAGCTAGCGGAAAGCAATGTTGGGCACGAATGTTTATCTCCACGAGGCCTATCTTTTGTCCATATACGGCATTTCGATCCGAGGTACGCAAAAAGGCGATATGGCCGATACACGTATGTGACAAAAAGTGTGCACAAAATGCGCCACCAAGTTTAATTCCCTTAAAGGCATGGCAAGCACCGTTTTGGCAAGTATTTATCATGTTGGAACTTTGATCCGAACACTTGGAAGCGCTAACTGGTAACGCGGAGACGAGATTCGGGGATTTGGCCAAAAGGCAAGGTTAATATGCATGGTAAGCAAAAGGCGAGGTAAATATGCATGTTAAACTGCCTCTTGCCCAAAAACTCACTTTTCCGTACGAGCTAGCGGAAAGCAATGTTCAGCACGAATGTTTATCGCCACGAGGCCTATCTTTCGTCCATATACGGCATTTCGATCCGAGGTACGCAACAGGGCGATATGGCCGATACACGTATGTGACAAAAAGTGTGCACAAAATGCGCCACCGCGTGAAATTCCCGGACCGGCATGGCAAGCACCGTTTTGGCAAGTACTTATCATGTTGAAACTTTGCTCCGAACACTTGGAAGCGCTAACTGGTAACGCGGAGACGATATTCGGGGATTTGGCCAAAAGGCAAGGTTAATATGCACGGTAAGCAAAAGGCGAGGTAAATATGCATGGTAAACTGCCTTTTGCCCAAAAACTCACTTTTCCGTACGAGCTAGCGGAAAGCAATGTTCCGCACGAATGTTTATCGTCTCAAGGACTATCTTTCGTCCATACATGGCATTTCGATCCGAGGTACGCAAGAGGGCAATATGGCCGATACACGTATGTGACCAAAAGTGTGCACAAAATGCGCCACCAAGTGTAATTCCCTTAAAGGCATGGCAAGCACCGTTTTGGCAAGTACTTATCATGTTGGAACTTTGCTCCGAACACTTGGAAGTGCTAACTGGTAACGCGGAGACGATATTCGGGGATTTGGCCAAAAGGCAAGGTTAATATGCATGGTAAGCAAAAGGCGAGGTAAAAATGCATGGTAAACTGCCTCTTGCCCTAAAACTCACTTTTCCGTACGAGCTAGCGGAAAGCAATGTTCAGCACGAATGTTTATCGCTACGAGGCCTATCTTTCGTCCATATACGGCATTTTGATCCGAGGTACGCAAAAGGGCGATATGGCCGATACACGTTTGAGACAAAAAGTGTGCACAAAATGCGCCACCGCGTGAAATTCCCTGACCGGCATGGCAAGCACCGTTTTGGCAAGTACTTATCATGTTGAAACTTTGCTCCGAACACTTGGAAGCGCTAACTGGTAACGCGGAGACGATATTCGGGGATTTGGCCAAAAGGCAAGGTTAATATGCATGGTAAGCAAAAGGCGAGGTAAATATGCATGTTAAACTGCCTCTTGCCCTAAAACTCACTTTTCCGTACGAGCTAGCGGAAAGCAATGTTGGGCACGAATGTTTATCTCCACGAGGCCTATCTTTTGTCCATATACGGCATTTCGATCCGAGGTACGCAAAAAGGCGATATGGCCGATACACGTATGTGACAAAAAGTGTGCACAAAATGCGCCACCAAGTTTAATTCCCTTAAAGGCATGGCAAGCACCGTTTTGGCAAGTATTTATCATGTTGGAACTTTGATCCGAACACTTGGAAGCGCTAACTGGTAACGCGGAGACGAGATTCGGGGATTTGGCCAAAAGGCAAGGTTAATATGCATGGTAAGCAAAAGGCGAGGTAAATATGCATGTTAAACTGCCTCTTGCCCAAAAACTCACTTTTCCGTACGAGCTAGCGGAAAGCAATGTTCAGCACGAATGTTTATCGCCACGAGGCCTATCTTTCGTCCATATACGGCATTTCGATCCGAGGTACGCAACAGGGCGATATGGCCGATACACGTATGTGACAAAAAGTGTGCACAAAATGCGCCACCGCGTGAAATTCCCGGACCGGCATGGCAAGCACCGTTTTGGCAAGTACTTATCATGTTGAAACTTTGCTCCGAACACTTGGAAGCGCTAACTGGTAACGCGGAGACGATATTGGGGGATTTGGCCAAAAGGCAAGGTTAATATGCATGGTGAGCAAAAGGCGAGGTAAATATGCATGTTAAACTGCCTCTTGCCCAAAAACTCACTTTTCCGTACGAGCTAGCGGAAAGCAATGTTCAGCACGAATGTTTATCGCCACGAGGCCTATCTTTCGTCCATATACGGCATTTCGATCCGAGGTACGCAACAGGGCGATATGGCCGATACACGTATGTGACAAAAAGTGTGCACAAAATGCGCCACCGCGTGAAATTCCCGGACCGGCATGGCAAGCACCGTTTTGGCAAGTACTTATCATGTTGAAACTTTGCTCCGAACACTTGGAAGCGCTAACTGGTAACGCGGAGACGATATTCGGGGATTTGGCCAAAAGGCAAGGTTAATATGCATGGTAAGCAAAAGGCGAGGTAAATATCCATGGTAAACTGCCTCTTGCCCTAAAACTCACTTTTCCGTACGAGCTAGCGGAAAGCAGTGTTCAGCACGAATGTTTATCGCCACGAGGCCTATCTTTCGTCCATATACGGCATTTCGATCCGAGGTACGCAACAGGGCGATATGGCCGATACACGTATGTGACAAAAAGTGTGCACAAAATGCGCCACCGCGTGAAATTCCCGGACCGGCATGGCAAGCACCGTTTTGGCAAGTACTTATCATGTTGAAACTTTGCTCCGAACACTTGGAAGCGCTAACTGGTAACGCGGAGACGATATTGGGGGATTTGGCCAAAAGGCAAGGTTAATATGCATGGTGAGCAAAAGGCGAGGTAAATATGCATGGTAAACTGCCTCTTGCCCAAAAACTCACTTTTTCGTACGAGCTAGCGGAAAGCAATGTTCAGCACGAATGTTTATCGCCACGAGGCCTATCTTTCGTCCATATACGGCATTTCGATCCGAGGTACGCAAAAGGGCGATATGGCCGATACACGTATGTGACAAAAAGTGTGCACAAAATGCGCCACCGCGTGAAATTCCCGGACCGGCATGGCAAGCACTGTGTTGGCAAGTACTTATCATGTTGAAACTTTGCTCCGAACACTTGGAAGCGCTAACTGGTAACGCGGAGACGATATTCGGGGATTTGGCCAAAAGGCAAGGTTAATATGCACGGTAAGCAAAAGGCGAGGTAAATATGCATGATAAACTGCCTCTTGCCCTAAAACTCACTTTTCCGTACGAGCTAGCGGAAAGCAATGTTCAGCACGAATGTTTATCGCCACGAGGCCTATCTTTCGTCCATATACGGCATTTCGATCCGAGGTACGCAAAAGGGCGATATGGCCGATACACGTATGTGACAAAAAGTGTGCACAAAATACGCCACCAAGTGTAATTCCCTTAACGGCATGGCAAGCACCGTTTTGGCAAGTACTTATCATGTTGGAACTTTGGTTCGAACACTTGAAAGCGCATACTGGTAACGCAGAGACGATATTCGGGAATTTGGCCAAAAGCCAAGGTGAATATGCATGGTAAGCAAAAGGCGAGGTAAATATGCATGGTAAACTGCCTCTTGCCCAAAAACTCACTTTTCCGTACGAGCTAGCGGAAAGCAATGTTCGGCACGAATGTTTATCGCCGCAAGGCCTATCTTTCGTCCATATACGGCATTTCGATCCGAGGTACGCAACAGGGCGATATGGCCGATACACGTATGTGTATCACTTTTTTCAACCTTTGCACCTTCAAACGCTTATAACTTTTTTGTCTTTCGTCCGATCTTCGATTTGACCCCAATGTTTGGTGTCGCAAATTTAATTTCCTTTCGTTTGCTGCCCTTGGTGTCCTTCTAGCTCTACTAGTCTCGGAGATATTAACGTTTTTTTCATGTAAAGCGCTTTTCAAACCCTTGCACCTTCAAACGCTTATAACTTCGTTGTCTTTCGACCAATCCGTGTCTTTTTTCCTTTTATATTGTGTAGAATTTAATTACCTTTCGTTTGCTGCCTCGGGCGTCCTTCTAGCTCTTCTAGTTTTCGAGATATTAACGTTTTGCCGAAGACCTTGGTTTCTTCTTCTTCTTGCCGAAAGACTTAGTATAAATTCTCGCCTTTAACGAAAACCCTATAGAAACCGGTCCCTTCATTCCTGGCCATGGACACTTTTTCCAACCCATGCACCTTCAAACGCTTATAACTTTTTTGTCTTTTGTCCTATCGTTAATTTGCTAAACATGTTTTTTGTTTGAAATTTAATTTCCTTTCGTTTGCTGCCCTTGGCATCCTTCTAGCTCTTCTAGTTTGGGAGATATTTACGTTTCCATGCAAAGTAACTGGCCTTCGGTAAACTGCCTCTTGCCCAAAAACTCACTTTTTCGTACGAGCTAGCGGAAAGCAATGTTCAACACGAATGTTTACCGTCATGAGGCCTATCTTTCGTACATACATGGCATTTCGATCGGAGGTACGCAAAAGGGCGATATGACCGATACACGTATGTGACAAAAAGTGTGCACAAAATGCGCCACCGCGTGAAATTCCCTGACCGGCATGGCAAGCACTGTTTTGGCAAGTACTTATCATGTTGGAACTTTGCTCCGAACACTTGGAAGCGCTAACTGGTAACGCGGAGACGATATTCGGGGATTTGGCCAAAAGGCAAGGTTAATATGCATGGTGAGCAAAAGGCGAGGTAAATATGCATGGTAAACTGCCTCTTGCCCAAAAACTCACTTTTCCGTACGAGCTAGCGGAAAGCAATGTTCGGCACGAATGTTTATCGCCGCAAGGCCTATCTTTCGTCCATATACGGCATTTCGATCCGAGGTACGCAAAAGGGCGATATGGCCGATTCACGTATGTGACAAAAAGTGTGCACAAAATGCGCCACCGCGTGAAATTCCCGGACCGGCATGGCAAGCACTGTTTTGGCAAGTACTTATCATGTTGAAACTTTGCTCCAAACACTTGGAAGCGCTAACTGGTAACGCGGAGACGATATTCGGGGATTTGGCCAAAAGGCAAGGTTAATATGCATGGTAAGCAAAAGGCGAGGTAAATATGCATGGTAAACTGCCTTTTCCCCAAAAACTTACTTTTCCGTACGAGCTACCGGAAAGCAATGTTCGACACGAATGTTTATCGTCTCAACGACTATCTTTCGTCCATACATGGCATTTCGATCCGAGGAACGCAAAAGGGCAATATGGCCGATACACGTATGTGACAAAAAGTGTGCACAAAATGCGCCACCGCGTGTAATTCCCTTAACGGCATGGCAAGCACCGTTTTGGCAAGTACTTATCTTGTTGTAACTTTGTTCCGAACACTTGGAAGCGCTAACTGGTAACGCGGAGACGATATTAGGGGATTTGGGCAAAAGGCAAGGTTAATATGCATGGTGAGCAAAAGGCGAGGTAAATATGCATGGTAAACTGCCTTTTCCCCAAAAACTTACTTTTCCGTACGAGCTAGCGGAAAGCGATACTAGGCACGAATGTTTATCGCTATGAGGCCTATCTTTCGTCTATATACGGCATTTCGATCCGAGGTACGCAAACGGGCGATATGGCCGATACACGTTTGTGACAAAAAGTGTGCACAAAATGCGCCTATCCCAACACTTGGTCAAAATCAACCTTGAAGCACGAATAACGGCCAGGTGGTATAAGATAGCGGCTTATCGTAGAGTTTTTAAAGTTGGGCGGGCGGAGACGTATCTTTTATTACTTGGGGACAACCCGGTCAGAGGGCTGCAAGTCGGTCATATGGTTGGTTGATGGTTTGGAACGACCACTTTTGTACCACGGTGAGGTACCTTTCATGAATTATTGCTCAGCCTTTATGATACTGAGCGATAAGTTTGTCACTGATAAGAAAAGGTCTTGAGTGGTACTGA
This sequence comes from Anopheles coustani, assembly GCF_943734705.1. Classification (NCBI taxonomy): domain Eukaryota; kingdom Metazoa; phylum Arthropoda; class Insecta; order Diptera; family Culicidae; genus Anopheles; species Anopheles coustani. The sequence goes on along the minus strand of NW_026525427.1, from coordinate 437,800 downwards.
TAAGTAAAAATGCAAATAAAATATTGGCGTGTAGCTTTGCGAAGCTATTGAGCAAATATGGAGGAAATTGGGTAAGAAGTCGCTGGAAATGGCGCTTGGACCGAGAATACCGTCGAAGCGGTATGTGATAGATACCTTGAAACGAATAGTTTTAATTTTGTCGTAGCATGAGAAACAAAAAAGTATTTAGGGCCAAGGCGGTTGCTTGCCTCCAAAGTGGAGTTATCGGTGATTCATGGTATGCCCCCAAGTACGGTCAAAACAGCTTAAGGTACCTCTCATGTCGGAAAATTGGTGGAAATTTTTTTCACGATTTTGCGGTCGTGTAGGATGACAAAAGACGCGAAAAAATACAAGAAAATTGTCGATGCAAACTGCAAACAAATCGGTAGAAAATTGACCAAACGGCGAGAGAAAAACTTTTTGGCAGCTTGTCAGTCGGAAAATTCTAGGAAACGTTTTTCACGATTTTGCGGTCGTGTTAAAATGCAAAAGACGCGGAAAAATATAACAAAATTTTCGGCGCAAACCGCAAGTGGATCGAAGCAAAACCGACGAAACAATGAGTGAAAAACTTTAGTACCAGAAAAATTAAATTTTCTGTCAATGGGGATAAAATCAAATTCCTGTCAATGGGGATAAAATAAAATTTCTGTCCCAACAAGCAGTTTTTCCGCCCAAGATTAAGGGAACGTTGGTGGTAACGGTGTTTTTAGCCTAGCTGGTGCCCAGGTACCCCCCCTTGGGTAGTGCAGGACCCCAGCAACGACCACCTCCCTTCCTCCCCAACCCACCTCCTCTCCCACGCACCGTTGAGGGGGCAAGGGGGAAAGGCAAGGTTAATATGCATGGTGAGCAAAAGGTGAGGTAAATATGCATGGTAAACTGCCTCTTGCCCAAAAACTCACTTTTCCGTACGAGCTAGCAGAAAAAAATGTTCGGCGCGAATGTTTATCGCCACAAGGCCTATCTTTCTTACATACTTGGCATTTCGATCCGAGGTACGCAAAAGGGCGATATGGCCGATTCACGCATGTGACAAAAAGTGTGCACAAAATGAGCCACCGCGTGTAATTCCCTTAACGGCATGGCAAAAACCGTTTTGGCAAGTACTAATCTTGTTGGAACTTTGCTTTGGACACTTTAAAGCGCTAACTGGTAACGCGGAGACGATATTCGGGGATTTGGGCAAAAGGCAAGGTTAATATGCATGGTGAGCAAAAGGCAAGGTAAATATGCATGGTAAACTGCCTTTTCCCCAAAAACTTACTTTTCCGTACGAGCAACCGGAAAGCAATGTTCGGCACGAATGTTCATCTCTACTAGGCCTATCTTTTGCCTATACATGGCATTTCGATCCGAGGTACGCAAAAGGGCGATATGGCCGATACACGTATGTGACAAAAAGTGTGCACAAAATGCGCCACCGCGTGTAATTCCCTTAACGACATGGCAAGCACCGTTTTGGCAAGTACTTATCTTGTTGTAACTTTGTTCCGAACACTTGGAAGCGCTTACTGGTAACGCGGAGGCGATACTCGGGGATTTGGGCAAAAGGCAAGGTTAATATGCATGGTAAGCAAAAGGCGAGGTAAATTTGCATGGTAAACTGCCTTTTGCCCAAAAACTCACTTTTCCGTACCAGTTAGCGGAAAGCAATGTTCGGCGCGAATGTTTATCGCCACGAGGCCTATCTTTTGTCCGCATACGGCATTTCGATCCGAGGTACGCAAACGGGCGATATGGCCGATACACGTTTGGGACAAAAAGTGTGCACAAAATGAGCCACCGCGTGTAATTCCCTTAACGGCATGGCAAGCACCGTTTTGGCAAGTACTTATCATGTTGGAACTTTGATCCGAACATTTGAAAGCGCTTACTGGTAACGTGGAGACGAAATTCGGGGATTTGGGCAAAAGGCAAGGTTAATATGCATGGTGAGCAAAAGGCGAGGTAAATATGCATGGTAAACTGCCTTTTGCCCAAAAATTCACTTTTCCGTACGAGATAGCGGAAAGCAATGTTCCGCACGAATGTTTACCGTCATGAGGCCTATCTTTCGTACATACATGGCATTTCGATCGGAGGTACGCAAAAGGGCGATATGGCCGATACACGTATGTGACAAAAAGTGTGCACAAAATGCGCCACCAAGTGTAATTCCCTTAACGGCATGGCAAGCACCGTTTTGGCAAGTACTTATCATGTTGGAACTTTGCTCCGAACACTTGGAAGCGCTAACTGGTAACGCGGAGACGATATTCGGGGATTTGGCCAAAAGGCAAGGTTAATATGCATGGTGAGCAAAAGGCGAGGTAAATATGCATGGTAAACTGCCTTTTGCGCAAGACCTCACTTTTCCGTACGAGCTAGCGGAAAGCAATGTTCGGCTCGAATGTTTATCGCCACGAGGCCTATCTTTCGTTCATATACAGCATTTCGATCCGAGGTACGCAAAAGGGCGATGTGGCCGATACACGTATGTGACAAAAAGTGTGCACAAAATGCGCCACCGCGTGTAATTCCCTTAACGGCATGGCAAGCACCGTTTTGGCAAGTACTTATCATGTTGGAACTTTGCTTTGGACACTTGCAAACGCTTACTGGTAACGTGGAGACGAAATTCGGGGATTTGGGCAAAAGGCAAGGTTAATATGCATGGTGAGCAAAAGGCAAGGTAAATATGCGTGGTAAACTGCCTTTTCCCCAAAAACTTACTTTTCCGTACGATCTAGTGGAAAGCAATGTTCGGCGCGAATGTTAATCGCCACGAGGCCTATCTTTCGTCCGCATACGGCATTTCGATCCGAGGTACGCAAACGGGCGATATGGCCGATACACGTATGTGACAAAAAGTGTGCACAAAATGCGCCACCGCGTGAAATTCCCGGACCGGCATGGCAAGCACCGTTTTGGCAAGTACTTATCATGTTAGAACTTTGATCCGAACACTTTGAAGCGCTAACTGGTAACGCGGAGACGATATTCGGGGATTTGGCCAAAAGGCAAGGTTAATATGCATGGTAAGCAAAAGGCGAGGTAAATATGCATGGTAAACTGCCTTTTCCCCAAAAACTCACTTTTCCGTACGAGCTAGCGGAAAGCAATGTTCGGCACGAATGTTTATCGCAACAAGGCCTATCTTTTGTCCATATACGGCATTTCGATCCGAGGTACGCAAAAGGGCGATATGGCCGATACACGTATGTGACAAAAAGTGTGCACAAAATGCGCCACCGCGTGTAATTCCCTTAACGGCATGGCAAGCACCGTTTTGGCAAGTACTTATCATGTTGGAACTTTGCTTTGGACACTTGCAAACGCTTACTGGTAACGTGGAGACGAAATTCGGGGATTTGGGCAAAAGGCAAGGTTAATATGCATGGTGAGCAAAAGGCAAGGTAAATATGCGTGGTAAACTGCCTTTTCCCCAAAAACTTACTTTTCCGTACGATCTAGTGGAAAGCAATGTTCGGCGCGAATGTTAATCGCCACGAGGCCTATCTTTCGTCCGCATACGGCATTTCGATCCGAGGTACGCAAACGGGCGATATGGCCGATACACGTATGTGACAAAAAGTGTGCACAAAATGCGCCACCGCGTGAAATTCCCGGACCGGCATGGCAAGCACCGTTTTGGCAAGTACTTATCATGTTAGAACTTTGATCCGAACACTTTGAAGCGCTAACTGGTAACGCGGAGACGATATTCGGGGATTTGGCCAAAAGGCAAGGTTAATATGCATGGTAAGCAAAAGGCGAGGTAAATATGCATGGTAAACTGCCTTTTCCCCAAAAACTCACTTTTTCGTACGAGCTAGCGGAAAGCAATGTTCGGCACGAATGTTTATCGCAACAAGGCCTATCTTTTGTCCATATACGGCATTTCGATCCGAGGTACGCAAAAGGGCGATATGGCCGATACACGTATGTGACAAAAAGTGTGCACAAAATGCGCCACCAAGTTTAATTCCCTTAAAGGAATGGCAAGCACCGTTTTGGCAAGTACTTATCATGTTGAAACTTTGCTCCGAACACTTGGAAGCGCTAACTGGTAACGCGGAGACGATATTCGGGGATTTGGCCTAAAGACAAGGTTAATATGCATGGTGAGCAAAAGGCGAGGTAAATATGCATGGTAAACTGCCGTTTACCCAAAAACTCACTTTTCCGTTCGAGCTAGCGGAAAGCAATGTTCGGCACGAATGTTTATCGCCACAAGGCCTATCTTTCGTCCATACACGGCATTTCGATCTGAGGTACGCAAAAGGGCGATATGGCCGATATACGTATGTGACAAAAAGTGTGCACAAAATGCGCCACCGCGTGAAATTCCCGGACCGGCATGGCAAGCACCGTTTTGGCAAGTACTTATCATGTTGAAACTTTGCTCCGAACACTTGGAAGCGCTTACTGGTAAAGCGGAGACGATATTCGGGGATTTGGCCAAAAGACAAGGTTAATATGCATGGTGAGCAAAAGGCGAGGTAAATATGCATGGTAAACTGCCATATGCCCAAAAACTCACTTTTCCGTACGAGCTTGCGGAAAGCAATGTCCGGCACGAATGTTTATCGCCGCAAGGCCTATCTTTCGTCCATATACGGCATTTCGATCCGAGGTACGCAAAAGGGCGATATGGCCGATACACGTATGTGACAAAAAGTGTGCACAAAATGCGCCACCAAGTTTAATTCCCTTAAAGGCATGGCAAGCACCGTTTTGGCAAGTACTTATCATGTTGAAACTTTGCTCCGAACACTTGCAAGCGCTAACTGGTAATGCGGAGACGATATTGGGGGATTTGGCCAAAAAGCAAGGTTAATATGCATGGTAAGCAAAAGGCGAGGTAAATATGCATGGTAAACTGCCTCTTGCCCAAAAACTCACTTTTCCTTACGAGCTAGCGGAAAGCAATGTTCGGCACGAATGTTTATCGCCACGAGGCCTATCTTTCGTCCGCATACGGCATTTCGATCCGAGGTACGCAAAAGGGCAATATGGCCGATACACGTATGTGACAAAAAGTGTGCACAAAATGCGCCACCGCGTGAAATTCCCTGACCGGCATGGCAAGCACCGTTTTGGCAAGTACTTATCATGTTGAAACTTTGCTCCGAACACTTGGAAGCGCTAACTGGTAACGCGGAGTCGATAGTCGGGGATTTGGGCAAAAGGCAAGGTTAATATGCATGGTGAGCAAAAGGCGAGGTAAATATGCATGGTAAACTGCCTCTTGCCCTAAAACTCACTTTTCCGTACGAGCTAGCGGAAAGCAATGTCCGGCACGAATGTTTATCGCTGCAAGGCCTATCTTTCGTCCATATACGGCATTTCGATCCGAGGTACGCAACAGGGCGATATGGCCGATACACGTATGTGACAAAAAGTGTGCACAAAATGCGCCACCGCGTGAAATTCCCTGACCGGCATGGCAAGCACCGTTTTGGCAAGTACTTATCATGTTGAAACTTTGCTCCGAACACTTGGAAGCGCTAACTGGTAACGCGGAGACGATATTCGGGGATTTGGCCAAAAGGCAAGGTTAATATGCATGGTAAGCAAAAGGCGAGGTAAATATGCATGGTAAACTGCCATATGCCCAAAAACTCACTTTTTCTTACGAGCTAGCGGAAAGCAATGTTCAGCACGAATGTTTATCGCCACAAGGCCTATCTTTCGTCCATATACGGCATTTCGATCCGAGGTACGCAAAAGGGCGATATGGCCGATACACGTATGTGACAAAAAGTGTGCACAAAATGCGCCACCGCGTGAAATTCCCGGACCGGCATGGCAAGCACCGTTTTGGCAAGTACTTATCATGTTGAAACTTTGCTCCGAACACTTGGAAGCGCTAACTGGTAACGCGGAGACGATATTGGGGGATTTGGCCAAAAAGCAAGGTTAATATGCATGGTAAGCAAAAGGCGAGGTAAATATCCATGGTAAACTGCCTTTTGCCCAAAAACTTACTTTTCCGTACGAGCTAGCGGAAAGCAATGTTCAGCACGAATGTTTATCGCTACGAGGCCTATCTTTCGTCCATATACGGCATTTCGATCCGAGGTATGCAAAAGGGCGATATGGCCGATACACGTATGTGACAAAAAGTGTGCACAAAATGCGCCACCAAGTGTACTTCCCTTAACGGCATGGCAAGCACCGTTTTGGCAAGTACTTATCATGTTGAAACTTTGCTCCGAACACTTGGAAGCGCTTACTGGTAACGCGGAGACGATATTCTGGGATTTGGGCAAAAGGCAAGGTTAATATGCATGGTGAGCAAAAGGCGAGGTAAATATGCATGTTAAACTGCCTTACCATGCATATTAACCTTGCTTTTTGGCCAAATCCCCCAATATCGTCTCCGCGTTACCAGTTAGCGGTTCCAAGTGTTCGGAGCAAAGTTTCAACATGATAAGTACTTGCCAAAACGGTGCTTGCCATGCCGGTCCGGGAATTTCACGCGGTGGCGCATTTTGTGCACACTTTTTGTCACATACGTGTATCGGCCATATCGCCCTGTTGCGTACCTCGGATCGAAATGCCGTATATGGACGAAAGATAGGCCTTGCAGCGATAAACATTCGTGCCGAACATTGCTTTCCACTAGCTCGTACGGAAAAGTGAGTTTTAGGGCAAGAGGCAGTTTACCATGCATATTTACCTTGCCTTTTGCTCACCATGCATATTAACCTTGCTTTTTGGCCAAATCCCCCAATATCGTCTCCGCGTTACCAGTTAGCGCTTCCAAGTGTTCGGAGCACAGTTTCAACATGATAAGTACTTGCCAAAACGGTGCTTGCCATGCCGGTCAGGGAATTTCACGCGGTGGCGCATTTTGTGCACACTTTTTGTCACATACGTGTATCGGCCATATCGCCCTTTTGCGTACCTCAGATCGAAATGCCGTGTATGGACGAAAGATAGGCCTTGTGGCGATAAACATTCGTGCCGAACATTGCTTGCCGCTAGCTCGTACGGAAAAGTGAGTTTTTGGTCAAAAGGCAGTTTACCATGCAAATTTACCTCGCCTTTTGCTCACCATGCATATTAACCTTGCCTTTTGCCCAAATCCCCGGATATCGTCTCCGCGTTACCAGTTAGCGCTTCCAAGTGTTCGGATCAAAGTTCCAACATGATAAGTACTTGCCAAAACAGTGCTTGCCATGCCGTTAAGAGAATTACACTTGGTGGCGCATTTTGTGCACACTTTTTGTCCCAAACGTGTATCGGCCATATCGCCCTTTTGCGTACCTCGGATCGAAATGCCATGTATAGGCAAAAGATAGGCCTTGTAGAGATGAACATTCGTGCCGAACATTGCTTTCCGGTTGCTCGTACAAAAAAGTGAGTTTTTGGTCAAAAGGCAGTTTACCATGCATATTTACCTCGCCTTTTGCTTACCATGTATATTAACCTTGCCTTTTGGCCAAATCCCCGAATTTCGTCTCCGCGTTACCAGTTAGCGCTTCCAAGTGTTCGAATCAAAGTTCCAATATGAGAAGTTCTTGCCAAAACTGTGCTTGCCATGCGGGTCCGGGAATTACACGCGGTGGCGCATTTTGTGCACACTTTTTGTCTCAAACGTGTATCGGCCATATCGCCCGTTTGCGTACCTCGGATCGAAATGCCGTATATGGACGAAAGATAGGCCTTGTGGCGATAAACATTCGTGCCAAACATTGCTTTCCGCTAGCTCGTACGGAAAAGTGAGTTTTAGGGCAAGAGGCAGTTTACCATGCATATTTACCTCGCCTTTTGCTCACCATGCATATTAACCTTGCCTTTTGGCCAAATCCCCGAATATCGTCTCCGCGTTACCAGTTAGCACTTCCAAGTGTTCGGAGCAAAGTTCCAACATGATAAGTACTTGCCAAAACGGTGCTTGCCATGCCGGTCAGGGAATTTCACGCGGTGGCGCATTTTGTGCACACTTTTTGTCACATACGTGTATCGGCCATATCGCCCTTTTGCGTACCTCGGATCGAAATGCCGTATATGGACGAAAGATAGGCCTTGTGGCGATAAACATTCGTGCCAAACATTGCTTTCCGCTAGCTCGTATGGAAAAGTGAGTTTTAGGGCAAGAGGCAGTTTACCATGCATATTAACCTTGCCTTTTGCTCACCATGCATATTAACCTTGCCTTTTGCCCAAATCCCCGGATATCGTCTCCGCGTTACCAGTTAGCGCTTTCAAGTGTCCAAAGCAAAGTTCCAACATGATAAGTACTTGGCAAAACTGATCTTGCCATGCCGGTCCGGGAATTACACGCGGTGGCGCATTTTGTGCACACTTTTTGTCTCAAACGTGTATCGGCCATATCGCCCGTTTGCGTACCTCGGATCGAAATGCCGTATATGGACGAAAGATAGGCCTTGTGGCGATAAACATTCGTGCCAAACATTGCTTTCCGCTAGCTCGTACGGAAAAGTGAGTTTTAGGGCAAGAGGCAGTTTACCATGCATATTTACCTCGCCTTTTGCTTACCATGCATATTAACCTTGCCTTTTGCCCAAATCCCCGAATATCGTCTCCGCGTTACCAGTTAGCGCTTCCAAGTGTCCAAAGCAAAGTTACAACAAGATAAGTACTTGCCAAAACGGTGCTTGCCATGCCGTTAAGGGAATTACACTTGGTGGCGCATTTTGTGCACACTTTTTGTCACATACGTCTATCGGCCATATTGCCCTTTTGCGTACCTCGGATCGAAATGCCATGTACGACAAAAGATAGGCCTTGTGGTGATAAACATTCGTGCGGAACATTGCTTTCCGCTAGCTGGTACGGAAAAGTGAGTTTTTGGTCAAAAGGCAGTTTACCATGCATATTTACCTCGCCTTTTGCTCACCATGCATATTAACCTTGCCTTTTGCCCAAATCCCCTAATATCGTCTCCGCGTTACCAGTTAGCGCTTCCAAGTGTTCGGAACAAAGTTACAACAAGATAAGTACTTGCCAAAACTGTGCTTGCCATGCCGTTAAGGGAATTACACGCGGTGGCGCATTTTGTGCACACTTTTTGTCACATACGTCTATCGGCCATATTGCCCTTTTGCGTACCTCGGATCGAAATGCCATGTATGCACGAAAGATAGGCCTCAGAGCGATAAACATTCGTGCCGAACATTGCTTGCCGCTAGCTCGTACGGAAAAAGTGAGTTTTTGGTCAAAAGGCAGTTTACCATGCAAATTTACCTCGCCTTTTGCTCACCATGCATATTAACCTTGCCTTTTGGCCAAATCCCCGAATATCGTCTCCGCGTTACCAGTTAGCGCTTCCAAGTGTTCGGAACAAAGTTACAACAAGATAAGTACTTGCCAAAACGGTGCTTGCCATGCCGGTAAGGGAATTACACTTGGTGGCGCATTTTGTGCACTTTTGGTCACATACGTGTATCGGCCATATTGCCCTTTTGCGTACCTCGGATCGAAATGCCATGTATGTACGAAAGATAGTCGTTGAGACGATAAACATTCGTGCGGAACATTGCTTTCCGCTAGCTGGTACGGAAAAGTGAGTTTTTGGTCAAAAGGCAGTTTACCATGCATATTTACCTCGCCTTTTGCTTACCATGCATATTAACCTTGCCTTTTGCCCAAATCCCCGAGTATCGTCTCCGCGTTACCAGTAAAAACTCTTGCACACCTGAGCAATGCCTGCCAAGGTAATACCAAAGCAATACTTGACAACCTCTGTTTTTCTGTCAGAATAGCTTACCTTGGCATTGCTCATGTGTGAAGTATCAGCGCAAGTCGTCGACAAGTTGGCGACGACAACATTGTTTTAAATTTCATTCTATACTCGTTTTTACATTAAAAATAAACAACACCAGTTGTGTTTGAATGCGAATGGTTGTTTACGCTTGGTATACTGGTTTGTTTACCATTTCTGTACTAGGTAATATTGAATTGTCAAACATTGGCGAGGTTGCAACCAAAATTTTTTGGTTGAGCAAGATTTGGTTGCAAACTTTTCCGACAGATGGCGACACCATAGAATCTGCATATTGGCAGTGAAAGTTGGCGCCAACATTGGCAATGTGTGCAAGAACTTTAAGCGCTTCCAAGTGTTCAGAACAAAGTTACAACAAGATAAGTACTTGCCAAAACAGTGCTTGCCATGCCGTTAAGGGAATTACACTTGGTGGCGCATTTTGTGCACTTTTGGTCACATACGTGTATCGGCCATATTGCCCTTTTGCGTACCTCGGATCGAAATGCCATGTATGTACGAAAGATAGTCGTTGAGACGATAAACAGTCGTGTCGAACATTGCTTTCCGGTAGCTCGTACGGAAAAGTAAGTTTTTGGGGAAAAGGCAGTTTACCATGCATATTTATCTCGCCTTTTGCTCACCATGCATATTTACCTTGCCTTTTGGCCAAATCCCCGAATATCGTCTCCGCGTTACCAGTTAGCGCTTCCAAGTGTTCGGATCAAAGTTCCAACATGATAAGTACTTGCCAAAACGGTGCTTGCCATGCCGTTAAGGGAATTACACGCGGTGGCGCATTTTGTGCACACTTTTTGTCACATACGTCTATCGGCCATATTGCCCTTTTGCGTACCTCGGATCGAAATGCCGTATATGGACGAAAGATAGGCCTCGTAGCGATAAACATTCGTGCCAAACGATGCTTTCCGCTAGCTCGTACGGAAAAGTGAGTTTTTGGGTAAATGGCAGTTTACCATGCATATTTACCTCGCCTTTTGCTCACCATGCATATTAACAGTGGCGTCTTGTCCACCTGAGCAACCTGTGCACTGCACAGTCATGAATTTTTAAAATGAATTACCAAATTATTTGTTTAGTTATGGTATTGTTATTTCCAGCCGCAACAGTTGCGTTAAAAATCTACTTAACGCTTTACAACGCTGCGCTGGGCACTTCTGCTGGTGCACCGCTGCTACAAACGAGCATCTTTAATCAAATAAGAACAGTTCTCTTAACCACAGTCTCAAAATTCCATTCTCATTACGAACGGTGAAGAAGCGCTAATTTTCTTATTAGCAAGCGTCAAAATCCAGCTGGAAAGTCGATTGGTTTTGTTAACGGGTGGGCACTTCTGCCAGTGCACTAGCCGATCGTATATGTACACATTAGTTCTCTCGTGCATGTGTTCGATGCGTCCATGTGAAATTGTCAATGTAAAGGTGCCTTTCCTGTGCACATAGCATTGTACTCAGGCCGGGCCCGAGGTGAGTCTGACTTGCCAAATAAGAATTTGATTCACAAATATTTTCTAACCGCGGATATATTTATCGAGTAGATATTGACGATCGTGAAGTGAATTTGAAAAAAAATAAAACTATGGATTAAAATCGAGGAAACAAACACGCAAATGTAGCCAACAATTTAAAGCTAATTAAAAATGTCTAAGCAGGCATGCTGGACTGGGTAATATTGCTGGTCAACTTCATTCGAAAGATTTTTCATGCAATTGTTCTATTTAGCGTGAAATTACCAGTCAATTTGTGCATCGACATCTAGCAGGACATCGTAGATGAGCTGTTAAATTCGTTTTTCAGGTCGATTCTTTTAGTAGCAATTAAAGATTGCAGAACTAAATAGACCATTCACGGTTTCTCAACCTATTCTTTCACTTAACATCCTGACCAAATTCGTCGTCGTGTGTCATGTCGTTCTGGTTCTAATAAACCACGTTATATGGTTTACCTAAGAAGGTATTACTTGTTTTGAAGGTGCACAACCATCTTATTTTCTCACGAGACGCCACTGCAAATTAACCTTGCCTTTTGCTCAAACCCCCGAATATCGCCTCCGCGTTTAAAGTAAGCGCTTTTAAGTGTTCAGATCAAAGTTCCAACATGATAAGTACTTGCCAAACCAGTGCTTGCCATGCCGGTCCGGGAATTACACTTGGTGGCGCATTTTGTGCACACTTTTTGTCACATACGTGTATCGGCCATATCGCCTTTTTGCGTACCTCGGATCGAAATGCCGTGTATGGACGAAAGATAGGCCTTGTGGCGATAAACATTCGTGCCGAACATTGCTTTCCGCTAGCTCGTACGGAAAAGTGAGTTTTTGGGCAAGAGGCAGTTTACCATGCATATTTACCTCGCCTTTTGCTCACCATGCATATTAACCTTGTCTTTAGGCCAAATCCCCGAATATCGTCTCCGCGTTACCAGTTAGCGCTTCCAAGTGTTCGGATCAAAGTTCCAACATGATAAGTACTTGCCAAAACGGTGCTTGCCATGCCGTTAAGGGAATTACACGCGGTGGCGCATTTTGTGCACACTTTTTGTCACATACGTGTATCGGCCATATCGCCCTTTTGCGTACCTCAGATCGAAATGCCGTGTATGGACGAAAGATAGGCCTTGTGGCGATAAACATTCGTGCCGAACATTGCTTTCCGCTAGCTCGTACGGAAAAGTGAGTTTTTGGGGAAAAGGCAGTTTAACATGCATATTTACCTCGCCTTTTGCTCACCATGCATATTAACCTTGTCTTTAGGCCAAATCCCCGAATATCGTCTCCGCGTTACCAGTTAGCGCTTCCAAGTGTTCGGAGCAAAGTTTCAACATGATAAGTACTTGCCAAAACGGTGCTTGCCATTCCTTTAAGGGAATTAAACTTGGTGGCGCATTTTGTGCACACTTTTTGTCACATACGTGTATCGGCCATATCGCCCTTTTGCGTACCTCAGATCGAAATGCCGTGTATGGACGAAAGATAGGCCTTGTGGCGATAAACATTCGTGCCGAACATTGCTTTCCGCTAGCTCGTACGGAAAAGTGAGTTTTTGGGGAAAAGGCAGTTTAACATGCATATTTACCTCGCCTTTTGCTCACCATGCATATTAACCTTGTCTTTAGGCCAAATCCCCGAATATCGTCTCCGCGTTACCAGTTAGCGCTTCCAAGTGTTCGGATCAAAGTTCCAACATGATAAGTACTTGCCAAAACGGTGCTTGCCATGCCGTTAAGGGAATTTCACGCGGTGGCGCATTTTGTGCACACTTTTTGTCACATACGTGTATCGGCCATATCGCCCTTTTGCGTACCTCAGATCGAAATGCCGTGTATGGACGAAAGATAGGCCTTGTGGCGATAAACATTCGTGCCGAACATTGCTTTCCGCTAGCTCGTACGGAAAAGTGAGTTTTTGGGCAAGAGGCAGTTTACCATGCATATTTACCTCGCCTTTTGCTCACCATGCATATTAACCTTGTCTTTAGGCCAAATCCCCGAATATCGTCTCCGCGTTACCAGTTAGCGCTTCCAAGTGTTCGGAGCAAAGTTTCAACATGATAAGTACTTGCCAAAACGGTGCTTGCCATTCCTTTAAGGGAATTAAACTTGGTGGCGCATTTTGTGCACACTTTTTGTCACATACGTGTATCGGCCATATCGCCCTTTTGCGTACCTCAGATCGAAATGCCGTGTATGGACGAAAGATAGGCCTTGTGGCGATAAACATTCGTGCCGAACATTGCTTTCCGCTAGCTCGTACGGAAAAGTGAGTTTTTGGGGAAAAGGCAGTTTAACATGCATATTTACCTCGCCTTTTGCTCACCATGCATATTAACCTTGCCTTTTGGCCAAATCCCCCAATATCGTCTCCGCGTTACCAGTTAGCGCTTCCAAGTGTTCGGATCAAAGTTCCAACATGATAAGTACTTGCCAAAACGGTGCTTGCCATTCCTTTAAGGGAATTAAACTTGGTGGCGCATTTTGTGCACACTTTTTGTCACACACGTGTATCGGCCATATCGCCCTTTTGCGTACCTCGGATCGAAATGCCGTATATGGACGAAAGATAGGCCTCGTGGCGATAAACATTCGTGCTGAACATTGCTTTCCGCTAGCTCGTACGGAAAAGTGAGTTTTTGGGGAAAAGGCAGTTTAACATGCATATATACCTCGCCTTTTGCTCACCATGCATATAAACCTTGTCTTTTGGCCAAATCCCCCAATATCGTCTCCGCGTTACCAGTTAGCGCTTCCAAGTGTTCGGAGCAAAGTTTCAACATGATAAGTACTTGCCAAAACGGTGCTTGCCATGCCGGTCCGGGAATTTCACGCGGTGGCGCATTTTGTGCACACTTTTTGTCACATACGTATATCGGCCATATCGCCCTTTTGCGTACCTCAGATCGAAATGCCGTGTATGGACGAAAGATAGGCCTTGTGGCGATAAACATTCGTGCCGAACATTGCTTTCCGCTAGCTCGTACGGAAAAGTGAGTTTTTGGGCAAGAGGCAGTTTACCATGCATATTTACCTCGCCTTTTGCTCACCATGCATATTAACCTTGTCTTTTGGCCAAATCCCCGAATATCGTCTCCGCTTTACCAGTAAGCGCTTGCAAGTGTCCAAAGCAAAGTTCCAACATGATAAGTACTTGCCAAAACGGTTTTTGCCATGCCGTTAAGGGAATTACACTTGGTGGCGCATTTTGTGCACACTTTTTGTCCCAAACGTGTATCGGCCATATCGCCCTTTTGCGTACCTCGGATCGAAATGCCGTATATGGACGAAAGATAGGCCTTGTGGCGATAAACATTCGTGCCGAACATTGCTTTCCGCTAGCTCGTACGGAAAAGTGAGTTTTTGGGCAAGAGGCAGTTTACCATGCATATTTACCTCGCCTTTTGCTCACCATGCATATTAACCTTGTCTTTAGGCCAAATCCCCGAATATCGTCTCCGCTTTACCAGTAAGCGCTTCCAAGTGTTCGGAGCAAAGTTTCAACATGATAAGTACTTGCCAAACCAGTGCTTGCCATGCCGGTCCGGGAATTACACTTGGTGGCGCATTTTGTGCACACTTTTTGTCACATACGTATATCGGCCATATCGCCCGTTTGCGTACCTCGGATCGAAATGCCGTATGCGGACGAAAGATAGGCCTCGTGGCGATTAACATTCGCGCCGAACATTGCTTTCCACTAGATCGTACGGAAAAGTAAGTTTTTGGGGAAAAGGCAGTTTACCACGCATATTTACCTTGCCTTTTGCTCACCATGCATATTAACCTTGCCTTTTGCCCAAATCCCCGAATTTCGTCTCCACGTTACCAGTAAGCGTTTGCAAGTGTCCAAAGCAAAGTTCCAACATGATAAGTACTTGCCAAAACGGTGCTTGCCATGCCGTTAAGGGAATTACACGCGGTGGCGCATTTTGTGCACACTTTTTGTCACATACGTGTATCGGCCACATCGCCCTTTTGCGTACCTCGGATCGAAATGCTGTATATGAACGAAAGATAGGCCTCGTGGCGATAAACATTCGAGCCGAACATTGCTTTCCGCTAGCTCGTACGGAAAAGTGAGGTCTTGCGCAAAAGGCAGTTTACCATGCATATTTACCTCGCCTTTTGCTCACCATGCATATTAACCTTGCCTTTTGGCCAAATCCCCGAATATCGTCTCCGCGTTACCAGTTAGCGCTTCCAAGTGTTCGGAGCAAAGTTCCAACATGATAAGTACTTGCCAAAACGGTGCTTGCCATTCCTTTAAGGGAATTAAACTTGGTGGCGCATTTTGTGCACACTTTTTGTCACACACGTGTATCGGCCATATCGCCCTTTTGCGTACCTCAGATCGAAATGCCGTGTATGGACGAAAGATAGGCCTTGTGGCGATAAACATTCGTGCCGAACATTGCTTTCCGCTAGCTCGTACGGAAAAGTGAGTTTTTGGGCAAGAGGCAGTTTACCATGCATATTTACCTCGCCTTTTGCTCACCATGCATATTAACCTTGTCTTTTGGCCAAATCCCCGAATATCGTCTCCGCTTTACCAGTAAGCGCTTCCAAGTGTTCGGAGCAAAGTTTCAACATGATAAGTACTTGCCAAACCAGTGCTTGCCATGCCGGTCCGGGAATTTCACGCGGTGGCGCATTTTGTGCACACTTTTTGTCAAATACGTGTATCGGCCATATCGCCCTTTTGCGTACCTCAGATCGAAATGCCGTGTATGGACGAAAGATAGGCCTCGTGGCGATAAACATTCGTGCTGAACATTGCTTTCCGCTAGCTCGTACGGAAAAGTGAGTTTTTGGGGAAAAGGCAGTTTAACATGCATATATACCTCGCCTTTTGCTCACCATGCATATTAACCTTGTCTTTTGGCCAAATCCCCGAATATCGTCTCCGCTTTACCAGTAAGCGCTTCCAAGTGTTCGGAGCAAAGTTTCAACATGATAAGTACTTGCCAAAACGGTGCTTGCCATGCCGGTCCGGGAATTACACGCGGTGGCGCATTTTGTGCACACTTTTTGTCACATACGTGTATCGGCCACATCGCCCTTTTGCGTACCTCGGATCGAAATGCTGTATATGAACGAAAGATAGGCCTCGTGGCGATAAACATTCGAGCCGAACATTGCTTTCCGCTAGCTCGTACGGAAAAGTGAGGTCTTGCGCAAAAGGCAGTTTACCATGCATATTTACCTCGCCTTTTGCTCACCATGCATATTAACCTTGCCTTTTGGCCAAATCCCCGAATATCGTCTCCGCGTTACCAGTTAGCGCTTCCAAGTGTTCGGAGCAAAGTTCCAACATGATAAGTACTTGCCAAAACGGTGCTTGCCATTCCTTTAAGGGAATTAAACTTGGTGGCGCATTTTGTGCACACTTTTTGTCACATACGTATATCGGCCATATCGCCCTTTTGCGTACCTCAGATCGAAATGCCGTGTATGGACGAAAGATAGGCCTTGTGGCGATAAACATTCGTGCCGAACATTGCTTTCCGCTAGCTCGTACGGAAAAGTGAGTTTTTGGGCAAGAGGCAGTTTACCATGCATATTTACCTCGCCTTTTGCTCACCATGCATATTAACCTTGTCTTTTGGCCAAATCCCCGAATATCGTCTCCGCTTTACCAGTAAGCGCTTCCAAGTGTTCGGAGCAAAGTTTCAACATGATAAGTACTTGCCAAACCAGTGCTTGCCATGCCGGTCCGGGAATTTCACGCGGTGGCGCATTTTGTGCACACTTTTTGTCAAATACGTGTATCGGCCATATCGCCCTTTTGCGTACCTCAGATCGAAATGCCGTGTATGGACGAAAGATAGGCCTCGTGGCGATAAACATTCGTGCTGAACATTGCTTTCCGCTAGCTCGTACGGAAAAGTGAGTTTTTGGGGAAAAGGCAGTTTAACATGCATATATACCTCGCCTTTTGCTCACCATGCATATAAACCTTGTCTTTTGGCCAAATCCCCCAATATCGTCTCCGCGTTACCAGTTAGCGCTTCCAAGTGTTCTGAGCAAAGTTTCAACATGATAAGTACTTGCCAAAACGGTGCTTGCCATGCCGGTCCGGGAATTTCACGCGGTGGCGCATTTTGTGCACACTTTTTGTCACATACGTATATCGGCCATATCGCCCTTTTGCGTACCTCAGATCGAAATGCCGTGTATGGACGAAAGATAGGCCTTGTGGCGATAAACATTCGTGCCGAACATTGCTTTCCGCTAGCTCGTACGGAAAAGTGAGTTTTTGGGCAAGAGGCAGTTTACCATGCATATTTACCTCGCCTTTTGCTCACCATGCATATTAACCTTGTCTTTTGGCCAAATCCCCGAATATCGTCTCCGCTTTACCAGTAAGCGCTTCCAAGTGTTCGGAGCA
Source organism: Anopheles coustani (assembly GCF_943734705.1). Taxonomy (NCBI): domain Eukaryota; kingdom Metazoa; phylum Arthropoda; class Insecta; order Diptera; family Culicidae; genus Anopheles; species Anopheles coustani. Next base: position 420,180 of record NW_026525427.1, on the reverse strand, counting down.
AAGTTTCAACATGATAAGTACTTGCCAAACCAGTGCTTGCCATGCCGGTCCGGGAATTACACTTGGTGGCGCATTTTGTGCACACTTTTTGTCACATACGTATATCGGCCATATCGCCCTTTTGCGTACCTCAGATCGAAATGCCGTGTATGGACGAAAGATAGGCCTTGTGGCGATAAACATTCGTGCCGAACATTGCTTTCCGCTAGCTCGTACGGAAAAGTGAGTTTTTGGGCAAGAGGCAGTTTACCATGCATATTTACCTCGCCTTTTGCTCACCATGCATATTAACCTTGTCTTTAGGCCAAATCCCCGAATATCGTCTCCGCGTTACCAGTTAGCGCTTCCAAGTGTTCTGAGCAAAGTTTCAACATGATAAGTACTTGCCAAAACGGTGCTTGCCATGCCGGTCCGGGAATTACACGCGGTGGCGCATTTTGTGCACACTTTTTGTCACATACGTATATCGGCCATATCGCCCTTTTGCGTACCTCAGATCGAAATGCCGTGTATGGACGAAAGATAGGCCTCGTGGCGATAAACATTCGTGCTGAACATTGCTTTCCGCTAGCTCGTACGGAAAAGTGAGTTTTTGGGGAAAAGGCAGTTTAACATGCATATATACCTCGCCTTTTGCTCACCATGCATATAAACCTTGTCTTTTGGCCAAATCCCCCAATATCGTCTCCGCGTTACCAGTTAGCGCTTCCAAGTGTTCTGAGCAAAGTTTCAACATGATAAGTACTTGCCAAAACGGTGCTTGCCATGCCGGTCCGGGAATTTCACGCGGTGGCGCATTTTGTGCACACTTTTTGTCACATACGTATATCGGCCATATCGCCCTTTTGCGTACCTCGGATCGAAATGCCGTGTATGGACGAAAGATAGGCCTTGTGGCGATAAACATTCGTGCCGAACATTGCTTTCCGCTAGCTCGTACGGAAAAGTGAGTTTTTGGGCAAGAGGCAGTTTACCATGCATATTTACCTCGCCTTTTGCTCACCATGCATATTAACCTTGTCTTTTGGCCAAATCCCCGAATATCGTCTCCGCTTTACCAGTAAGCGCTTCCAAGTGTTCGGAGCAAAGTTTCAACATGATAAGTACTTGCCAAAACGGTGCTTGCCATGCCGGTCCGGGAATTTCACGCGGTGGCGCATTTTGTGCACACTTTTTGTCACATACGTATATCGGCCATATCGCCCTTTTGCGTACCTCAGATCGAAATGCCGTGTATGGACGAAAGATAGGCCTTGTGGCGATAAACATTCGTGCCGAACATTGCTTTCCGCTAGCTCGAACGGAAAAGTGAGTTTTTGGGTAAACGGCAGTTTACCATGCATATTTACCTCGCCTTTTGCTCACCATGCATATTAACCTTGTCTTTAGGCCAAATCCCCGAATATCGTCTCCGCGTTACCAGTTAGCGCTTCCAAGTGTTCGGAGCAAAGTTTCAACATGATAAGTACTTGCCAAAACGGTGCTTGCCATTCCTTTAAGGGAATTAAACTTGGTGGCGCATTTTGTGCACACTTTTTGTCACATACGTATATCGGCCATATCGCCCTTTTGCGTACCTCAGATCGAAATGCCGTGTATGGACGAAAGATAGGCCTTGTGGCGATAAACATTCGTGCCGAACATTGCTCTCCGCTTGCTCGAACGGAAAAGTGAGTTTTTGGGTAAACGGCAGTTTACCATGCATATTTACCTCGCCTTTTGCTCACCATGCATATTAACCTTGTCTTTTGGCCAAATCCCCGAATATCGTCTCCGCTTTACCAGTAAGCGCTTCCAAGTGTTCGGAGCAAAGTTTCAACATGATAAGTACTTGCCAAAACGGTGCTTGCCATGCCGGTCCGGGAATTTCACGCGGTGGCGCATTTTGTGCACACTTTTTGTCACATACGTGTATCGGCCATATCGCCCTTTTGCGTACCTCGGATCGAAATGCCGTATATGGACAAAAGATAGGCCTTGTTGCGATAAACATTCGTGCCGAACATTGCTTTCCGCTAGCTCGTACGGAAAAGTGAGTTTTTGGGGAAAAGGCAGTTTACCATGCATATTTACCTCGCCTTTTGCTTACCATGCATATTAACCTTGCCTTTTGGCCAAATCCCCGAATATCGTCTCCGCGTTACCAGTTAGCGCTTCAAAGTGTTCGGATCAAAGTTCTAACATGATAAGTACTTGCCAAAACGGTGCTTGCCATGCCGGTCCGGGAATTTCACGCGGTGGCGCATTTTGTGCACACTTTTTGTCACATACGTGTATCGGCCATATCGCCCGTTTGCGTACCTCGGATCGAAATGCCGTATGCGGACGAAAGATAGGCCTCGTGGCGATTAACATTCGCGCCGAACATTGCTTTCCACTAGATCGTACGGAAAAGTAAGTTTTTGGGGAAAAGGCAGTTTACCACGCATATTTACCTTGCCTTTTGCTCACCATGCATATTAACCTTGCCTTTTGCCCAAATCCCCGAATTTCGTCTCCACGTTACCAGTAAGCGTTTGCAAGTGTCCAAAGCAAAGTTCCAACATGATAAGTACTTGCCAAAACGGTGCTTGCCATGCCGTTAAGGGAATTACACGCGGTGGCGCATTTTGTGCACACTTTTTGTCACATACGTGTATCGGCCACATCGCCCTTTTGCGTACCTCGGATCGAAATGCTGTATATGAACGAAAGATAGGCCTCGTGGCGATAAACATTCGAGCCGAACATTGCTTTCCGCTAGCTCGTACGGAAAAGTGAGGTCTTGCGCAAAAGGCAGTTTACCATGCATATTTACCTCGCCTTTTGCTCACCATGCATATTAACCTTGCCTTTTGGCCAAATCCCCGAATATCGTCTCCGCGTTACCAGTTAGCGCTTCCAAGTGTTCGGAGCAAAGTTTCAACATGATAAGTACTTGCCAAACCGGTGCTTGCCATGCCGTTAAGGGAATTACACTTGGTGGCGCATTTTGTGCACACTTTTTGTCACATACGTGTATCGGCCATATCGCCCTTTTGCGTACCTCCGATCGAAATGCCATGTATGTACGAAAGATAGGCCTCATGACGGTAAACATTCGTGTTGAACATTGCTTTCCGCTATCTCGTACGGAAAAGTGAATTTTTGGGCAAAAGGCAGTTTACCATGCATATTTACCTCGCCTTTTGCTCACCATGCATATTAACCTTGCCTTTTGCCCAAATCCCCGAATTTCGTCTCCACGTTACCAGTAAGCGCTTTCAAATGTTCGGATCAAAGTTCCAACATGATAAGTACTTGCCAAAACGGTGCTTGCCATGCCGTTAAGGGAATTACACGCGGTGGCTCATTTTGTGCACACTTTTTGTCCCAAACGTGTATCGGCCATATCGCCCGTTTGCGTACCTCGGATCGAAATGCCGTATGCGGACAAAAGATAGGCCTCGTGGCGATAAACATTCGCGCCGAACATTGCTTTCCACTAGATCGTACGGAAAAGTAAGTTTTTGGGGAAAAGGCAGTTTACCATGCATATTTACCTTGCCTTTTGCTCACCATGCATATTAACCTTGCCTTTTGCCCAAATCCCCGAATATCGTCTCCGCGTTACCAGTTAGCGCTTTAAAGTGTCCAAAGCAAAGTTCCAACAAGATTAGTACTTGCCAAAACGGTTTTTGCCATGCCGTTAAGGGAATTACACGCGGTGGCTCATTTTGTGCACACTTTTTGTCACATGCGTGAATCGGCCATATCGCCCTTTTGCGTACCTCGGATCGAAATGCCAAGTATGTAAGAAAGATAGGCCTTGTGGCGATAAACATTCGCGCCGAACATTTTTTTCTGCTAGCTCGTACGGAAAAGTGAGTTTTTGGGCAAGAGGCAGTTTACCATGCATATTTACCTCACCTTTTGCTCACCATGCATATTAACCTTGCCTTTCCCCCTTGCCCCCTCAACGGTGCGTGGGAGAGGAGGTGGGTTGGGGAGGAAGGGAGGTGGTCGTTGCTGGGGTCCTGCACTACCCAAGGGGGGGTACCTGGGCACCAGCTAGGCTAAAAACACCGTTACCACCAACGTTCCCTTAATCTTGGGCGGAAAAACTGCTTGTTGGGACAGAAATTTTATTTTATCCCCATTGACAGGAATTTGATTTTATCCCCATTGACAGAAAATTTAATTTTTCTGGTACTAAAGTTTTTCACTCATTGTTTCGTCGGTTTTGCTTCGATCCACTTGCGGTTTGCGCCGAAAATTTTGTTATATTTTTCCGCGTCTTTTGCATTTTAACACGACCGCAAAATCGTGAAAAACGTTTCCTAGAATTTTCCGACTGACAAGCTGCCAAAAAGTTTTTCTCTCGCCGTTTGGTCAATTTTCTACCGATTTGTTTGCAGTTTGCATCGACAATTTTCTTGTATTTTTTCGCGTCTTTTGTCATCCTACACGACCGCAAAATCGTGAAAAAAATTTCCACCAATTTTCCGACATGAGAGGTACCTTAAGCTGTTTTGACCTTACTTGGGGGCATACCATGAATCACCGATAACTCCACTTTGGAGGCAAGCAACCGCCTTGGCCCTAAATACTTTTTTGTTTCTCATGCTACGACAAAATTAAAACTATTCGTTTCAAGGTATCTATCACATACCGCTTCGACGGTATTCTCGGTCCAAGCGCCATTTCCAGCGACTTCTTACCCACTTTCCTCCATATTTGCTCAATAGCTTCGCACAGCTACACGCCAATATTTTATTTGCATTTTTACTTATCAGTACCACTCAAGACCTTTTCTTATCAGTGACAAACTTATCGCTCAGTATCATAAAGGCTGAGCAATAATTCATGAAAGGTACCTCACCGTGGTACAAAAGTGGTCGTTCCAAACCATCAACCAACCATATGACCGACTTGCAGCCCTCTGACCGGGTTGTCCCCAAGTAATAAAAGATACGTCTCCGCCCGCCCAACTTTAAAAACTCTACGATAAGCCGCTATCTTATACCACCTGGCCGTTATTCGTGCTTCAAGGTTGATTTTGACCAAGTGTTGGGATAGGCGCATTTTGTGCACACTTTTTGTCACAAACGTGTATCGGCCATATCGCCCGTTTGCGTACCTCGGATCGAAATGCCGTATATAGACGAAAGATAGGCCTCATAGCGATAAACATTCGTGCCTAGTATCGCTTTCCGCTAGCTCGTACGGAAAAGTGAGTTTTTGGGCAAGAGGCAGTTTACCATGCATATTTACCTCGCCTTTTGCTCACCATGCATATTAACCTTGCCTTTTGGCCAAATCCCCGAATATCGTCTCCGCGTTACCAGTTAGCGCTTCCAAGTGTTCGGAGCAAAGTTTCAACATGATAAGTACTTGCCAAAACAGTGCTTGCCATGCCGGTCAGGGAATTTCACGCGGTGGCGCATTTTGTGCACACTTTTTGTCACATACGTGTATCGGCCATATCGCCCTTTTGCGTACCTCCGATCGAAATGCCATGTATGTACGAAAGATAGGCCTCATGACGGTAAACATTCGTGTTGAACATTGCTTTCCGCTAGCTCGTACGAAAAAGTGAGTTTTAGGGCAAGAGGCAGTTTACCGAAGGCCAGTTACTTTGCATGGAAACGTAAATATCTCCCAAACTAGAAGAGCTAGAAGGATGCCAAGAGCATCAAACGAAAGGAAATTAAATTTCAAACAAAAAACATGTTTAGCAAATTAACGATAGGACAAAAGACAAAAAAGTTATAAGCGTTTGAAGGTGCATGGGTTGGAAAAAGTGGCCATGGCCAGGAATGAAGGGACCGGTTTCTATAGGGTTTTCGTTAAAGGCTAGAATTTATACTAAGTCTTTCGGCAAGAAGAAGAAGAAACCAAGGTCTTCGGCAAAACGTTAATATCTCGAAAACTAGAAGAGCTAGAAGGACGCCCGAGGCAGCAAACGAAAGGTAATTAAATTCTACACAATATAAAAGGAAAAAAGACACGGATTGGTCGAAAGACAACGAAGTTATAAGCGTTTGAAGGTGCAAGGGTTTGAAAAGCGCTTTACATGAAAAAAACGTTAATATCTCCGAGACTAGTAGAGCTAGAAGGACACCAAGGGCAGCAAACGAAAGGAAATTAAATTTGCGACACCAAACATTGGGGTCAAATCGAAGATCGGACGAAAGACAAAAAAGTTATAAGCGTTTGAAGGTGCAAAGGTTGAAAAAAGTGATACACATACGTGTATCGGCCATATCGCCCTGTTGCGTACCTCGGATCGAAATGCCGTATATGGACGAAAGATAGGCCTTGCGGCGATAAACATTCGTGCCGAACATTGCTTTCCGCTAGCTCGTACGGAAAAGTGAGTTTTTGGGCAAGAGGCAGTTTACCATGCATATTTACCTCGCCTTTTGCTTACCATGCATATTCACCTTGGCTTTTGGCCAAATTCCCGAATATCGTCTCTGCGTTACCAGTATGCGCTTTCAAGTGTTCGAACCAAAGTTCCAACATGATAAGTACTTGCCAAAACGGTGCTTGCCATGCCGTTAAGGGAATTACACTTGGTGGCGTATTTTGTGCACACTTTTTGTCACATACGTGTATCGGCCATATCGCCCTTTTGCGTACCTCGGATCGAAATGCCGTATATGGACGAAAGATAGGCCTCGTGGCGATAAACATTCGTGCTGAACATTGCTTTCCGCTAGCTCGTACGGAAAAGTGAGTTTTAGGGCAAGAGGCAGTTTATCATGCATATTTACCTCGCCTTTTGCTTACCGTGCATATTAACCTTGCCTTTTGGCCAAATCCCCGAATATCGTCTCCGCGTTACCAGTTAGCGCTTCCAAGTGTTCGGAGCAAAGTTTCAACATGATAAGTACTTGCCAACACGGTGCTTGCCATGCCGGTCCGGGAATTTCACGCGGTGGCGCATTTTGTGCACACTTTTTGTCACATACGTGTATCGGCCATATCGCCCTTTTGCGTACCTCGGATCGAAATGCCGTATATGGACGAAAGATAGGCCTCGTGGCGATAAACATTCGTGCTGAACATTGCTTTCCGCTAGCTCGTACGGAAAAGTGAGTTTTTGGGCAAGAGGCAGTTTAACATGCATATTTACCTCGCCTTTTGCTCACCATGCATATTAACCTTGCCTTTTGGCCAAATCCCCCAATATCGTCTCCGCGTTACCAGTTAGCGCTTCCAAGTGTTCGGAGCAAAGTTTCAACATGATAAGTACTTGCCAAAACGGTGCTTGCCATGCCGGTCCGGGAATTTCACGCGGTGGCGCATTTTGTGCACACTTTTTGTCACATACGTGTATCGGCCATATCGCCCTGTTGCGTACCTCGGATCGAAATGCCGTATATGGACGAAAGATAGGCCTCGTGGCGATAAACATTCGTGCTGAACACTGCTTTCCGCTAGCTCGTACGGAAAAGTGAGTTTTAGGGCAAGAGGCAGTTTACCATGGATATTTACCTCGCCTTTTGCTTACCATGCATATTAACCTTGCCTTTTGGCCAAATCCCCGAATATCGTCTCCGCGTTACCAGTTAGCGCTTCCAAGTGTTCGGAGCAAAGTTTCAACATGATAAGTACTTGCCAAAACGGTGCTTGCCATGCCGGTCCGGGAATTTCACGCGGTGGCGCATTTTGTGCACACTTTTTGTCACATACGTGTATCGGCCATATCGCCCTGTTGCGTACCTCGGATCGAAATGCCGTATATGGACGAAAGATAGGCCTCGTGGCGATAAACATTCGTGCTGAACATTGCTTTCCGCTAGCTCGTACGGAAAAGTGAGTTTTTGGGCAAGAGGCAGTTTAACATGCATATTTACCTCGCCTTTTGCTCACCATGCATATTAACCTTGCCTTTTGGCCAAATCCCCCAATATCGTCTCCGCGTTACCAGTTAGCGCTTCCAAGTGTTCGGAGCAAAGTTTCAACATGATAAGTACTTGCCAACACGGTGCTTGCCATGCCGGTCCGGGAATTTCACGCGGTGGCGCATTTTGTGCACACTTTTTGTCACATACGTGTATCGGCCATATCGCCCTTTTGCGTACCTCGGATCGAAATGCCGTATATGGACGAAAGATAGGCCTCGTGGCGATAAACATTCGTGCTGAACATTGCTTTCCGCTAGCTCGTACGGAAAAGTGAGTTTTAGGGCAAGAGGCAGTTTACCATGGATATTTACCTCGCCTTTTGCTTACCATGCATATTAACCTTGCCTTTTGGCCAAATCCCCGAATATCGTCTCCGCGTTACCAGTTAGCGCTTCCAAGTGTTCGGAGCAAAGTTTCAACATGATAAGTACTTGCCAAAACGGTGCTTGCCATGCCGGTCCGGGAATTTCACGCGGTGGCGCATTTTGTGCACACTTTTTGTCACATACGTGTATCGGCCATATCGCCCTGTTGCGTACCTCGGATCGAAATGCCGTATATGGACGAAAGATAGGCCTCGTGGCGATAAACATTCGTGCTGAACATTGCTTTCCGCTAGCTCGTACGGAAAAGTGAGTTTTTGGGCAAGAGGCAGTTTAACATGCATATTTACCTCGCCTTTTGCTTACCATGCATATTAACCTTGCCTTTTGGCCAAATCCCCGAATCTCGTCTCCGCGTTACCAGTTAGCGCTTCCAAGTGTTCGGATCAAAGTTCCAACATGATAAGTACTTGCCAAAACGGTGCTTGCCATGCCTTTAAGGGAATTAAACTTGGTGGCGCATTTTGTGCACACTTTTTGTCACATACGTGTATCGGCCATATCGCCTTTTTGCGTACCTCGGATCGAAATGCCGTATATGGACAAAAGATAGGCCTCGTGGAGATAAACATTCGTGCCCAACATTGCTTTCCGCTAGCTCGTACGGAAAAGTGAGTTTTAGGGCAAGAGGCAGTTTAACATGCATATTTACCTCGCCTTTTGCTTACCATGCATATTAACCTTGCCTTTTGGCCAAATCCCCGAATATCGTCTCCGCGTTACCAGTTAGCGCTTCCAAGTGTTCGGAGCAAAGTTTCAACATGATAAGTACTTGCCAACACGGTGCTTGCCATGCCGGTCCGGGAATTTCACGCGGTGGCGCATTTTGTGCACACTTTTTGTCACATACGTGTATCGGCCATATCGCCCTTTTGCGTACCTCGGATCGAAATGCCGTATATGGACGAAAGATAGGCCTCGTGGCGATAAACATTCGTGCTGAACATTGCTTTCCGCTAGCTCGTACGGAAAAGTGAGTTTTAGGGCAAGAGGCAGTTTATCATGCATATTTACCTCGCCTTTTGCTTACCGTGCATATTAACCTTGCCTTTTGGCCAAATCCCCGAATATCGTCTCCGCGTTACCAGTTAGCGCTTCCAAGTGTTCGGAGCAAAGTTTCAACATGATAAGTACTTGCCAAAACGGTGCTTGCCATGCCGGTCCGGGAATTTCACGCGGTGGCGCATTTTGTGCACACTTTTTGTCACATACGTGTATCGGCCATATCGCCCTGTTGCGTACCTCGGATCGAAATGCCGTATATGGACGAAAGATAGGCCTCGTGGCGATAAACATTCGTGCTGAACATTGCTTTCCGCTAGCTCGTACGGAAAAGTGAGTTTTTGGGCAAGAGGCAGTTTAACATGCATATTTACCTCGCCTTTTGCTTACCATGCATATTAACCTTGCCTTTTGGCCAAATCCCCGAATCTCGTCTCCGCGTTACCAGTTAGCGCTTCCAAGTGTTCGGATCAAAGTTCCAACATGATAAGTACTTGCCAAAACGGTGCTTGCCATGCCTTTAAGGGAATTAAACTTGGTGGCGCATTTTGTGCACACTTTTTGTCACATACGTGTATCGGCCATATCGCCTTTTTGCGTACCTCGGATCGAAATGCCGTATATGGACAAAAGATAGGCCTCGTGGAGATAAACATTCGTGCCCAACATTGCTTTCCGCTAGCTCGTACGGAAAAGTGAGTTTTAGGGCAAGAGGCAGTTTAACATGCATATTTACCTCGCCTTTTGCTTACCATGCATATTAACCTTGCCTTTTGGCCAAATCCCCGAATATCGTCTCCGCGTTACCAGTTAGCGCTTCCAAGTGTTCGGAGCAAAGTTTCAACATGATAAGTACTTGCCAACACGGTGCTTGCCATGCCGGTCCGGGAATTTCACGCGGTGGCGCATTTTGTGCACACTTTTTGTCACATATGTGTATCGGCCATATCGCCCTTTTGCGTACCTCGGATCGAAATGCCGTATATGGACGAAAGATAGGCCTCGTAGCGATAAACATTCGTGCTGAACATTGCTTTCCGCTAGCTCGTACGGAAAAGTGGGTTTTTGGGCAAGAGGCAGTTTACCATGCATATTTACCTCGCCTTTTGCTTACCATGCATATTAACCTTGCTTTTTGGCCAAATCCCCCAATATCGTCTCCGCGTTACCAGTTAGCGCTTGCAAGTGTTCGGAGCAAAGTTCCAACATGATAAGTACTTGCCAAAACGGTGCTTGCCATGCCGGTCCGGGAATTTCACGCGGTGGCGCATTTTGTGCACACTTTTTGTCACATACGTGTATCGGCCATATCGCCCTTTTGCGTACCTCGGATCGAAATGCCGTATATGGACGAAAGATAGGCCTTGCGGCGATAAACATTCGTGCCGAACATTGCTTTCCGCTAGCTCGTACGGAAAAGTGAGTTTTTGGGCAAGAGGCAGTTTACCATGCATATTTACCTCGCCTTTTGCTCACCATGCATATTAACCTTGCCTTTTGGCCAAATCCCCCAATATCGTCTCCGCGTTACCAGTTAGCGCTTCCAAGTGTTCGGAGCAAAGTTTCAACATGATAAGTACTTGCCAAAACGGTGCTTGCCATGCCGGTCCGGGAATTTCACGCGGTGGCGCATTTTGTGCACACTTTTTGTTACATACGTGTATCGGCCATATCGCCCTTTTGCGTACCTCGGATCGAAATGCCGTATATGGACGAAAGATAGACCTTGCGGAGATAAACATTCGTGCCTAACATTGCTTTCCGCTAGCTCGTAAGGAAAAGTGAGTTTTTGGGCATATGGCAGTTTACCATGCATATTTACCTCGCCTTTTGCTTACCATGCATATTAACCTTGCCTTTTGGCCAAATCCCCGAATATCGTCTCCGCGTTACCAGTTAGCGCTTGCAAGTGTTCGGAGCAAAGTTCCAACATGATAAGTACTTGCCAAAACGGTGCTTGCCATGCCGGTCAGGGAATTTCACGTGGTGGCGCATTTTGTGCACACTTTTTGTTACATACGTGTATCGGCCATATCGCCCTTTTGCGTACCTCGGATCGAAATGCCGTATATGGACGAAAGATAGGCCTTGCGGCGATAAACATTCGTGCCGAACATTGCTTTCCGCTAGCTCGTAAGGAAAAGTGAGTTTTTGGGCATATGGCAGTTTACCATGCATATTTACCTCGCCTTTTGCTTACCATGCATATTAACCTTGCCTTTTGGCCAAATCCCCGAATATCGTCTCCGCGTTACCAGTTAGCGCTTCCAAGTGTTTGGAGCAAAGTTTCAACATGATAAGTACTTGCCAAAACGGTGCTTGCCATGCCGGTCCGGGAATTTCACGCGGTGGCGCATTTTGTGCACACTTTTTGTCACATACGTGTATCGGCCATATCGCCCTTTTGCGTACCTCGGATCGAAATGCCGTATATGGACGAAAGATAGGCCTTGCGGCGATAAACATTCGTGCCGAACATTGCTTTCCGCTAGCTCGTACGGAAAAGTGAGTTTTTGGGCAAGAGGCAGTTTACCATGCATATTTACCTCGCCTTTTGCTTACCATGCATATTAACCTTGCTTTTTGGCCAAATCCCCCAATATCGTCTCCGCATTACCAGTTAGCGCTTGCAAGTGTTCGGAGCAAAGTTCCAACATGATAAGTACTTGGCAAAACAGTGCTTGCCATGCCGGTCAGGGAATTTCACGCGGTGGCGCATTTTGTGCACACTTTTTGTCACATACGTGTATCGGCCATATCGCCCTTTTGCGTACCTCGGATCGAAATGCCGTATATGGACAAAAGATAGGCCTTGCGGCGATAAACATTCGTGCCGAACATTGCTTTCCGCTAGCTCGTACGGAAAAGTGAGTTTTTGGGCAAGAGGCAGTTTACCATGCATATTTACCTCGCCTTTTGCTCACCATGCATATTAACCTTGTCTTTTGGCCAAATCCCCGAATATCGTCTCCGCTTTACCAGTAAGCGCTTGCAAGTGTCCAAAGCAAAGTTCCAACATGATAAGTACTTGCCAAAACGGTTTTTGCCATGCCGTTAAGGGAATTTCACGCGGTGGCGCATTTTGTGCACACTTTTTGTCACATACGTGTATCGGCCATATCGCCCTTTTGCGTACCTCGGATCGAAATGCCGTATATGGACGAAAGATAGGCCTTGCGGCGATAAACATTCGTGCCGAACATTGCTTTCCGCTAGCTCGTACGGAAAAGTGAGTTCTTGGGCAAGAGGCAGTTTACCATGCATATTTACCTCGCCTTTTGCTCACCATGCATATTAACCTTGTCTTTTGGCCAAATCCCCGAATATCGTCTCCGCTTTACCAGTTAGCGCTTGCAAGTGTCCAAAGCAAAGTTCCAACATGATAAGTACTTGCCAAAACGGTGCTTGCCATGCCGGTCAGGGAATTTCACGCGGTGGCGCATTTTGTGCACACTTTTTGTCACATACGTGTATCGGCCATATCGCCCTTTTGCGTACCTCGGATCGAAATGCCGTATATGGACGAAAGATAGGCCTTGCGGCGATAAACATTCGTGCCAAACGATGCTTTCCGCTAGCTCGTACGGAAAAGTGAGTTTTTGGGTAAATGGCAGTTTACCATGCATATTTACCTCGCCTTTTGCTCACCATGCATATTAACAGTGGCGTCTTGTCCACCTGAGCAACCTGTGCACTGCACAGTCATGAATTTTTTAAATGAATCACAAAATTATTTGTTTAGTTATGGTATTGTAATTTCCACCCGCAACAGTTGCGTTAAAAATCTACTTAACGCTTTACAACGCTGCGCTGGGCACTTCTGCTGGTGCACCGCTGCTACAAACGAGCATCTTTAATCAAATAAGAACAGTTCTCTTAACCACAGTCTCAAAATTCCATTCTCATTACGAACGGTGAAGAAGCGCTAATTTTCTTATTAGCAAGCGTCAAAATCCAGCTGGAAAGTCGATTGGTTTTGTTAACGGGTGGGCACTTCTGCCAGTGCACTAGCCGATCGTATATGTACACATTAGTTCTCTCGTGCATGTGTTCGATGCGTCCATGTGAAATTGTCAATGTAAAGGTGCCTTTCCTGTGCACATAGCATTGTACTCAGGCCGGGCCCGAGGTGAGTCTGACTTGCCAAATAAGAATTTGATTCACAAATATTTTCTAACCGCGGATATATTTATCGAGTAGATATTGACGATCGTGAAGTGAATTTGAAAAAAAATAAAACTATGGATTAAAATCGAGGAAACAAACACGCAAATGTAGCCAACAATTTAAAGCTAATTAAAAATGTCTAAGCAGGCATGCTGGACTGGGTAATATTGCTGGTCAACTTCATTCGAAAGATTTTTCATGCAATTGTTCTATTTAGCGTGAAATTACCAGTCAATTTGTGCATCGACATCTAGCAGGACATCGTAGATGAGCTGTTAAATTCGTTTTTCAGGTCGATTCTTTTAGTAGCAATTAAAGATTGCAGAACTAAATAGACCATTCACGGTTTCTCAACCTATTCTTTCACTTAACATCCTGACCAAATTCGTCGTCGTGTGTCATGTCGTTCTGGTTCTAATAAACCACGTTATATGGTTTACCTAAGAAGGTATTACTTGTTTTGAAGGTGCACAACCATCTTATTTTCTCACGAGACGCCACTGCATATTAACCTTGCCTTTTGCTCAAACCCCCGAATATCGCCTCCGCGTTTAAAGTAAGCGCTTTTAAGTGTTCAGATCAAAGTTCCAACATGATAAGTACTTGCCAAACCAGTGCTTGCCATGCCGGTCCGGGAATTACACTTGGTGGCGCATTTTGTGCAAACTTTTTGTCACATACGTGTATCGGCCATATCGCCCTTTTGCGTACCTCGGATCGAAATGCCGTGTATGGACGAAAGATAGGCCTTGTAGCGATAAACATTCGTGCCGAACATTGCTTTCCGCTAGCTCGTTCGGAAAAGTGAGTTTTTGGGCAAAAGGCAGTTTACCATGCATATTTACCTCGCCTTTTGCTCACCATGCATATTAACCTTGTCTTTTGGCCAAATCCCCGAATATCGTCTCCGCTTTACCAGTAAGCGCTTGCAAGTGTCCAAAGCAAAGTTCCAACATGATAAGTACTTGCCAAAACGGTTTTTGCCATGCCGTTAAGGGAATTACACGCGGTGGCGCATTTTGTGCACACTTTTTGTCCCAAACGTGTATCGGCCATATCGCCCTTTTGCGTACCTCGGATCGAAATGCCATGTATAGGCAAAAGATAGGCCTTGTAGAGATGAACATTCGTGCCGAACATTGCTTTCCGGTTGCTCGTACAGAAAAGTGAGTTTTTGGGCCAAAGACCGTTTACCATGCATATTTACCTCGCCTTTTGCTCACCATGCATATTAACCTTGCCTTTTGCCCAAATCCCCTAATATCGTCTCCGCGTTACCAGTTAGCGCTTCCAAGTGTTCGGATCAAAATTCCAACATGATAAGTACTTGCCAAACCAGTGCTTGCCATGCCGGTCCGGGAATTACACTTGGTGGCGCATTTTGTGCACACTTTTTGTCTCATACGTGTATCGGCCATATCGCCCTTTTGCGTACCTCGGATCGAAATGCCATGTATGGACGAAAGATAGTCCTTGAGACGATAAACATTCGTGCGCAACATTGCTTTCCGCTAGCTCGTACGGAAAAGTGAGTTTTTGGGCAAGAGGCAGTTTACCATGCATATTAACCTTGCCTTTTGCTCACCATGCATATTAACCTTGCCTTTTGCCCAAATCCCCGGATATCGTCTCCGCGTTACCAGTTAGCGCTTTCAAGTGTCCAAAGCAAAGTTCCAACATGATAAGTACTTGGCAAAACTGATCTTGCCATGCCGGTCCGGGAATTACACTTGGTGGCGCATTTTGTACACACTTTTTGTCACAAACGTGTATCGGCCATATCGCCCTTTTGCGTACCACGGATCGAAATGCCATGTATAGGCAAAAGATAGGCCTTGTAGAGATGAACATTCGTGTCGAACATTGCTTTCCGGTAGCTCGTACGGAAAAGTAAGTTTTTGGGGAAAAGGCAGTTTACCATGCATATTTATCTCGCCTTTTGCTCACCATGCATATTAACCTTGCCTTTTGCCCAAATCCCCTAATATCGTCTCCGCGTTACCAGTTAGCGCTTCCAAGTGTTCGGATCAAAGTTCCAATAAGATAAGTACTTGCCAAAACGGTGCTTGCCATGCCGTTAAGGGAATTACACTTGGTGGCGCATTTTGTGCACACGTTTTGTCACATACGTGTATCGGCCATATTGCCCTTTTGCGTACCTCGGATCGAAATGCCATGAATGGACGAAAGATAGTCCTTGAGACGATAAACATTCGTGCGGAACATTGCTTTCCGCTAACTGGTACGGAAAAGTGAGTTTTTGGGCAAAAGGCAGTTTACCATGCAAATTTACCTCGCCTTTTGCTTACCATGCATATTAACCTTGCCTTTTGCCCAAATCCCCGAGTATCGCCTCCGCGTTACCAGTAAGCGCTTCCAAGTGTTCGGAACAAAGTTACAACAAGATAAGTACTTGCCAAAACGGTGCTTGCCATGTCGTTAAGGGAATTACACGCGGTGGCGCATTTTGTGCACACTTTTTGTCACATACGTGTATCGGCCATATCGCCCTTTTGCGTACCTCGGATCGAAATGCCATGTATAGGCAAAAGATAGGCCTAGTAGAGATGAACATTCGTGCCGAACATTGCTTTCCGGTTGCTCGTACAGAAAAGTGAGTTTTTGGGCCAAAGACCGTTTACCATGCATATTTACCTCGCCTTTTGCTTACCATGTATATTAACCTTGCCTTTTGGCCAAATCCCCGAATTTCGTCTCCGCGTTACCAGTTAGCGCTTGCAAGTGTCCAAAGCAAAGTTCCAACAAGATTAGTACTTGCCAAAACGGTTTTTGCCATGCCGTTAAGGGAATTACACGCGGTGGCTCATTTTGTGCACACTTTTTGTCACATGCGTGAATCGGCCATATCGCCCTTTTGCGTACCTCGGATCGAAATGCCAAGTATGTAAGAAAGATAGGCCTTGTGGCGATAAACATTCGCGCCGAACATTTTTTTCTGCTAGCTCGTACGGAAAAGTGAGTTTTTGGGCAAGAGGCAGTTTACCATGCATATTTACCTCACCTTTTGCTCACCATGCATATTAACCTTGCCTTTCCCCCTTGCCCCCTCAACGGTGCGTGGGTGAGGAGGTGGGTTGGGGAGGAAGGGAGGTGGTCGTTGCTGGGGTCCTGCACTACCCAAGGGGGGGTACCTGGGCACCAGCTAGGCTAAAAACACCGTTACCACCAACGTTCCCTTAATCTTGGGCGGAAAAACTGCTTGTTGGGACAGAAATTTTATTTTATCCCCATTGACAGGAATTTGATTTTATCCTCATTGACAGAAAATTTAATTTTTCTGGTACTAAAGTTTTTCACTCATTGTTTCGTCGGTTTTGCTTCGATCCACTTGCGGTTTGCGCCGAAAATTTTGTTATATTTTTCCGCGTCTTTTGCATTTTAACACGACCGCAAAATCGTGAAAAACGTTTCCTAGAATTTTCCGACTGACAAGCTGCCAAAAAGTTTTTCTCTCGCCGTTTGGTCAATTTTCTACCGATTTGTTTGCAGTTTGCATCGACAATTTTCTTGTATTTTTTCGCGTCTTTTGTCATCCTACACGACCGCAAAATCGTGAAAAAAATTTCCACCAATTTTCCGACATGAGAGGTACCTTAAGCTGTTTTGACCGTACTTGGGGGCATACCATGAATCACCGATAACTCCACTTTGGAAGCAAGCAACCGCCTTGGCCCTAAATACTTTTTTGTTTCTCATGCTACGACAAAATTAAAACTATTCGTTTCAAGGTATCTATCACATACCGCTTCGACGGTATTCTCGGTCCAAGCGCCATTTCCAGCGACTTCTTACCCACTTTCCTCCATATTTGCTCAATAGCTTCGCACAGCTACACGCCAATATTTTATTTGCATTTTTACTTATCAGTACCACTCAAGACCTTTTCTTATCAGTGACAAACTTATCGCTCAGTATCATAAAGGCTGAGCAATAATTCATGAAAGGTACCTCACCGTGGTACAAAAGTGGTCGTTCCAAACCATCAACCAACCATATGACCGACTTGCAGCCCTCTGACCGGGTTGTCCCCAAGTAATAAAAGATACGTCTCCGCCCGCCCAACTTTAAAAACTCTACGATAAGCCGCTATCTTATACCACCTGGCCGTTATTCGTGCTTCAAGGTAGATTTTGACCAAGTGTTGGGATAGGCGCATTTTGTGCACACTTTTTGTCACAAACGTGTATCGGCCATATCGCCCGTTTGCGTACCTCGGATCGAAATGCCGTATATAGACGAAAGATAGGCCTCATAGCGATAAACATTCGTGCCTAGTATCGCTTTCCGCTAGCTCGTACGGAAAAGTAAGTTTTTGGGGAAAAGGCAGTTTACCATGCATATTTATCTCGCCTTTTGCTCACCATGCATATTAACCTTGCCTTTTGCCCAAATCCCCTAATATCGTCTCCGCGTTACCAGTTAGCGCTTCCAAGTGTTCGGATCAAAGTTCCAACATGATAAGTACTTGCCAAAACGGTGCTTGCCATGCCGTTAAGGGAATTACACTTGGTGGCGCATTTTGTGCACTTTTGGTCACATACGTGTATCGGCCATATTGCCCTTTTGCGTACCTCGGATCGAAATGCCATGTATGTACGAAAGATAGTCGTTGAGACGATAAACAGTCGTGTCGAACATTGCTTTCCGGTAGCTCGTACGGAAAAGTAAGTTTTTGGGGAAAAGGCAGTTTACCATGCATATTTACCTTGCCTTTTGCTCACCATGCATATTAACCTTGCCTTTTGCCCAAATCCCCAAATATCGTCTCCGCGTTACCAGTTAGCGCTTTCAAGTGTTCGGATCAAAGTTCCAACATGATAAGTAGTTGCCAAAACGGTGCTTGCCATGCCGTTAAGGGAATTACACGCCGTGGAGCATTTTGTGCACACTTTTTGTCACATACGTGTATCGGCCATATCGCCCTTTTGCGTACCTCGGATTGAAATGCCGTATATGGACGAAAGATAGGCCTTGTAGAGATAAACATTCGTGCGGAACATTGCTTTCCGCTAGCTCGTACGGAAAAGTGAATCTTTGGGCAAGAGGCAGTTTACCATGCATATTTACCTCGCCTTTTGCTTACCATGCATATTAACCTTGCCTTTTGCCCAAATCCCCGGATATCGTCTCCGCGTTACCAGTTAGCGCTTCCAAGTGTTCGGATCAAAGTTCCAACATGATAAGTACTTGCCAAAACAGTGCTTGCCATGCCGTTGAGGGAATTACACTTGGTGGCGTATTTTGTGCACACTTTTTGTCACATACGTGAATCGGCCATATTGCCCTTTTGCGTACCTCGGATCGAAATGCCATGTATGGACGAAAGATAGTCCTTGAGACGATAAACATTCGTGCGGAACATTGCTTTCCGCTAACTGGTACGGAAAAGTGAGTTTTTGGGCAAGAGGCAGTTTATCATGCATATTTACCTCGCCTTTTGCTTACCATGCATATTAACCTTGCCTTTTGGCCAAATCCCCGAATATCGTCTCCGCGTTACCAGTTAGCGCTTCCAAGTGTTCGGAGCAAAGTTTCAACATGATAAGTACTTGCCAAAACAGTGCTTGCCATGCCGGTCCGGGAATTTCACGCGGTGGCGCATTTTGTGCACACTTTTTGTCACATACGTGTATCGGCCATATCGCCCTGTTGCGTACCTCGGATCGAAATGCCGTATATGGACGAAAGATAGGCCTTGCGGCGATAAACATTCGTGCCGAACATTGCTTTCCGCTAGCTCGTACGGAAAAGTGAGTTTTTGGGAAAAAGGCAGTTTACCATGCATATTTACCTCGCCTTTTGCTTACCATGCATATTAACCTTGCCTTTTGCCCAAATCCCCGAGTATCGTCTCCGCGTTACCAGTTAGCGCTTTCAAGTGTTCGGAGCAAAGTTCCAACATGATAAGTACTTGCAAAAACAGTGCTTGCCATGCCGTTAAGGGAATTACACTTGGTGGCGCATTTTGTGCCCACTTTTTGTCACATCCGTGTATCGGCCATATCGTCCTTTTGCGTACCTCGGATCAAAATGCCTTATATGGACGAAAGATAGGCCTTGCGGCGATAAACATTCGTGCCGAACATTGCTTTCCGCTAGCTCGTACGGAAAAGTGAGTTTTTGGGCAAAAGTCAGTTTACCATGCATATTTACCTCGCCTTTTGCTCACCATGCATATTAACCTTGCCTTTTGCCCAAATCCCCGAATATCGTCTCCGCATTACCAGTTAGCACTTCCAAGTGCCCAAAGCAAAGTTCCAACATGATAAGTACTTGCCAAAACAGTGCTTGGCATGCCGTTAAGGGAATTACACTTGGTGGCGCATTTTGTGCACACTTTTTGTCACATCCGTGTATCGGCTATATCGCCCTTTTGCGTACCTCGGATCGAGATGCCGTATATGGTCGAAAGATAGGCCTCGTGGCAATAAACATTCGTGCCAAACATTGCTTTCCGCTAGCTCGTACGGAAAAGTGAGTTCTAGGGCAAAAGGCAGTTTACCATGCATATTTACCTCGCCTTTTGCTCACCATGCATATTAACCTTGCCTTTTGCCCAAATCCCCGAATATGGTCTCCGCGTTACCAGTTAGCGCTTCAAAGTGTTCGGATCAAAGTTCTTACATGATAAGTACTGGCCAAAACAGTGCTTGCCATGCCGTTAAGGGAATTACACTTGGTGGCGCATTTTGTGCACACTTTTTGTCACATCCGTGTATCGGCTATATCGCCCTTTTGCGTACCTCGGATCGAGATGCCGTATATGGTCGAAAGATAGGCCTCGTGGCAATAAACATTCGTGCCAAACATTGCTTTCCGCTAGCTCGTACGGAAAAGTGAGTTCTAGGGCAAAAGGCAGTTTACCATGCATATTTACCTCGCCTTTTGCTTACCATGCATATTAACCTTGCTTTTTGGCCAAATCCCCCAATATCGTCTCCGCGTTACCAGTTAGCGCTTGCAAGTGTTCGGAGCAAAGTTTCAACATGATAAGTACTTGCCAAAACGGTGCTTGCCATGCCGGTCCGGGAATTTCACGCGGTGGCGCATTTTGTGCACACTTTTTGTCACACACGTGTATCGGCCATATCGCCCTGTTGCGTACCTCGGATCGAAATGCCGTATATGGACGAAAGATAGGCCTTGCGGCGATAAACATTCGTGCCGAATATTGCTTTCCGCTAGCTCGTACGGAAAAGTGAGTTTTTGGGGAAAAGGCAGTTTATCATGCATATTTATCTCGCCTTTTGCTCACCATGCATATTAACCTTGCTTTTTGGCCAAATCCCCCAATATCGTCTCCGCGTTACCAGTTAGCGCTTCCAAGTGTTCGGAGCAAAGTTTCAACATGATAAGTACTTGCCAAAACGGTGCTTGCCATGCCGGTCAGGGAATTTCACGCGGTGGCGCATTTTGTGCACACTTTTTGTCACACACGTGTATCGGCCATATCGCCCTGTTGCGTACCTCGGATCGAAATGCCGTATATGGACGAAAGATAGGCCTTGCGGCGATAAACATTCGTGCCGGACATTGCTTTCCGCAAGCTCGTACGGAAAAGTGAGTTTTTGGGCATATGGCAGTTTACCATGCATATTTACCTCGCCTTTCGCTTACCATGCATATTAACCTTGCCTTTTGGCCAAATCCCCGAATATCGTCTCCGCGTTACCAGTTAGCGCTTCCAAGTGTTCGGAGCAAAGTTTCAACATGATAAGTACTTGCCAAAACGGTGCTTGCCATGCCGGTCAGGGAATTTCACGCGGTGGCGCATTTTGTGCACACTTTTTGTCACACACGTGTATCGGCCATATCGCCCTGTTGCGTACCTCGGATCGAAATGCCGTATATGGACGAAAGATAGGCCTTGCGGCGATAAACATTCGTGCCGAACATTGCTTTCCGCTAGCTCGTACGGAAAAGTGAGTTTTTGGGGAAAAGGCAGTTTATCATGCATATTTATCTCGCCTTTTGCTCACCATGCATATTAACCTTGCCTTTTGGCCAAATCCCCGAATATCGTCTCCGCGTTACCAGTTAGCGCTTCCAAGTGTTCGGAGCAAAGTTTCAACATGATAAGTACTTGCCAAAACAGTGCTTGCCATGCCGGTCCGGGAATTTCACGCGGTGGCGCATTTTGTGCACACTTTTTGTCACATACGTGTATCGGCCATATCGCCCTGTTGCGTACCTCGGATCGAAATGCCGTATATGGACGAAAGATAGGCCTTGCGGCGATAAACATTCGTGCCGGACATTGCTTTCCGCAAGCTCGTACGGAAAAGTGAGTTTTTGGGCATATGGCAGTTTACCATGCATATTTACCTCGCCTTTCGCTTACCATGCATATTAACCTTGCCTTTTGGCCAAATCCCCGAATATCGTCTCCGCGTTACCAGTTAGCGCTTCCAAGTGTTCGGAGCAAAGTTTCAACATGATAAGTACTTGCCAAAACGGTGCTTGCCATGCCGGTCAGGGAATTTCACGCGGTGGCGCATTTTGTGCACACTTTTTGTCACACACGTGTATCGGCCATATCGCCCTGTTGCGTACCTCGGATCGAAATGCCGTATATGGACGAAAGATAGGCCTCGTGGCGATAAACATTCGTGCTGAACATTGCTTTCCGCTAGCTCGTAAGGAAAAGTGAGTTTTTGGGCAAGAGGCAGTTTAACATGCATATTTACCTCGCCTTTTGCTCACCATGCATATTAACCTTGCCTTTTGGCCAAATCCCCCAATATCGTCTCCGCGTTACCAGTTAGCGCTTCCAAGTGTTCGGATCAAAGTTCCAACATGATAAGTACTTGCCAAAACGGTGCTTGCCATGCCTTTAAGGGAATTAAACTTGGTGGCGCATTTTGTGCACACTTTTGGTCACATACGTGTATCGGCCATATCGCCCTTTTGCGTACCTCGGATCGAAATGCCGTATATGGACGAAAGATAGGCCTTGCGGCGATAAACATTCGTGCTGAACATTGCTTTCCGCTAGCTCGTACGGAAAAGTGAGTTTTTGGGGAAAAGGCAGTTTAACATGCATATTTACCTCGCCTTTTGCTTACCATGCATATTAACCTTGCCTTTTGGCCAAATCCCCGAATATCGTCTCCGCGTTACCAGTTAGCGCTTCCAAGTGTTCGGAGCAAAGTTTCAACATGATAAGTACTTGCCAAAACGGTGCTTGCCATGCCGGTCAGGGAATTTCACGCGGTGGCGCATTTTGTGCACACTTTTTGTCACACACGTGTATCGGCCATATCGCCCTGTTGCGTACCTCGGATCGAAATGCCGTATATGGACGAAAGTTAGGCCTTGTGGCGATAAACATTCGTGCCAAACATTGCTTTCCGCTAGCTCGTACGGAAAAGTGAGTTTTAGGGCAAGAGGCAGTTTACCATGCATATTTACCTCGCCTTTTGCTCACCATGCATATTAACCTTGCCTTTTGGCCAAATCCCCGAATATCGTCTCCGCGTTACCAGTTAGCACTTCCAAGTGTTCGGAGCAAAGTTCCAACATGATAAGTACTTGCCAAAACGGTGCTTGCCATGCCGGTCAGGGAATTTCACGCGGTGGCGCATTTTGTGCACACTTTTTGTCAAATACGTGTATCGGCCATATCGCCCTTTTGCGTACCTCGGATCGAAATGCCGTATATGGACGAAAGATAGGCCTTGTGGCGATAAACATTCGTGCCAAACATTGCTTTCCTCTAGCTCGTACGGAAAAGTGAGTTCTTGGGCAAGAGGCAGTTTACCATGCATATTTACCTCGCCTTTTGCTCACCATGCATATTAACCTTGTCTTTTGGCCAAATCCCCGAATATCGTCTCCGCTTTACCAGTTAGCGCTTGCAAGTGTCCAAAGCAAAGTTCCAACATGATAAGTACTTGCCAAAACGGTTTTTGCCATGCCGTTAAGGGAATTACACTTGGTGGCGCATTTTGTGCACACTTTTTGTCACATACGTGTATCGGCCATATCGCCCTTTTGCGTTCCTCGGATCGAAATGCTATGTATGGACGAAAGATAGGCCTCAGAGCGATAAACATTCGTGCTGAACATTGCTTGCCGCTAGCTCGTACGGAAAAGTTAGTTTTTGGGCAAAAGGCAGTTTACCATGCATATTTACCTCGCCTTTTGCTTACCATGCATATTAACCTTGCTTTTTGGCCAAATCCCCCAATATCGTCTCCGCGTTACCAGTTAGCGCTTCCGAGTGTTCGGATCAAAGTTCCAACATGATAAGTACTTGCCAAAACGGTGCTTGCCATGCCGTTAAGGGAATTACACTTGGTGGCGCATTTTGTGCACACTTTTTGTCACACACGTGTATCGGCCATATCGCCCTGTTGCGTACCTCGGATCGAAATGCCGTATATGGACGAAAGATAGGCCTTGCGGCGATAAACATTCGTGCCGAACATTGCTTTCCGCTAGCTCGTACGGAAAAGTGAGTTTTTGGGTAAGAGGCAGTTTACCATGCATATTTACCTCGCCTTTTGCTTACCATGCATATTAACCTTGCTTTTTGGCCAAATCCCCCAATATCGTCTCCGCGTTACCAGTTAGCGCTTCCAAGTGTTCGGAGCAAAGTTTCAACATGATAAGTACTTGCCAAAACGGTGCTTGCCATGCCGGTCAGGGAATTTCACGCGGTGGCGCATTTTGTGCACACTTTTTGTCACACACGTGTATCGGCCATATCGCCCTGTTGCGTACCTCGGATCGAAATGCCGTATATGGACGAAAGATAGGCCTTGCGGCGATAAACATTCGTGCCGAACATTGCTTTCCGCTAGCTCGTACGGAAAAGTGAGTTTTTGGGTAAGAGGCAGTTTACCATGCATATTTACCTCGCCTTTTGCTTACCATGCATATTAACCTTGTCTTTTGGCCAAATCCCCGAATATCGTCTCCGCTTTACCAGTTAGCGCTTGCAAGTGTCCAAAGCAAAGTTCCAACATGATAAGTACTTGCCAAAACGGTTTTTGCCATGCCGTTAAGGGAATTACACTTGGTGGCGCATTTTGTGCACACTTTTTGTCACATACGTGTATCGGCCATATCGCCCTTTTGCGTTCCTCGGATCGAAATGCTATGTATGGACGAAAGATAGGCCTCAGAGCGATAAACATTCGTGCTGAACATTGCTTGCCGCTAGCTCGTACGGAAAAGTTAGTTTTTGGGCAAAAGGCAGTTTACCATGCATATTTACCTCGCCTTTTGCTTACCATGCATATTAACCTTGCTTTTTGGCCAAATCCCCCAATATCGTCTCCGCGTTACCAGTTAGCGCTTCCGAGTGTTCGGATCAAAGTTCCAACATGATAAGTACTTGCCAAAACGGTGCTTGCCATGCCGTTAAGGGAATTACACTTGGTGGCGCATTTTGTGCACACTTTTTGTCACACACGTGTATCGGCCATATCGCCCTGTTGCGTACCTCGGATCGAAATGCCGTATATGGACGAAAGATAGGCCTTGCGGCGATAAACATTCGTGCCGAACATTGCTTTCCGCTAGCTCGTACGGAAAAGTGAGTTTTTGGGTAAGAGGCAGTTTACCATGCATATTTACCTCGCCTTTTGCTTACCATGCATATTAACCTTGCTTTTTGGCCAAATCCCCCAATATCGTCTCCGCGTTACCAGTTAGCGCTTCCAAGTGTTCGGAGCAAAGTTTCAACATGATAAGTACTTGCCAAAACGGTGCTTGCCATGCCGGTCAGGGAATTTCACGCGGTGGCGCATTTTGTGCACACTTTTTGTCACACACGTGTATCGGCCATATCGCCCTGTTGCGTACCTCGGATCGAAATGCCGTATATGGACGAAAGATAGGCCTTGCGGCGATAAACATTCGTGCCGAACATTGCTTTCCGCTAGCTCGTACGGAAAAGTGAGTTTTTGGGTAAGAGGCAGTTTACCATGCATATTTACCTCGCCTTTTGCTTACCATGCATATTAACCTTGCTTTTTGGCCAAATCCCCCAATATCGTCTCCGCGTTACCAGTTAGCGCTTCCAAGTGTTCGGAGCAAAGTTTCAACATGATAAGTACTTGCCAAAACGGTGCTTGCCATGCCGGTCAGGGAATTTCACGCGGTGGCGCATTTTGTGCACACTTTTTGTCACATACGTGTATCGGCCATATCGCCCTTTTGCGTACCTCGGATCGAAATGCCGTATATGGACGAAAGATAGGCCTTGTGGCGATAAACATTCGTGCTGAACATTGCTTTCCGCTAGCTCGTAAGGAAAAGTGAGTTTTTGGGCAAGAGGCAGTTTACCATGCATATTTACCTCGCCTTTTGCTTACCATGCATATTAACCTTGCTTTTTGGCCAAATCCCCCAATATCGTCTCCGCGTTACCAGTTAGCGCTTCCAAGTGTTCCGAGCAAAGTTTCAACATGATAAGTACTTGCCAAAACGGTGCTTGCCATGCCGGTCCGGGAATTACACTTGGTGGCGCATTTTGTGCACACTTTTTGTCACATACGTGTATCGGCCATATTGCCCTTTTGCGTACCTCGGATCGAAATGCCATGTATGGACGAAAGATAGGCCTCAGAGCGATAAACATTCGTGCCGAACATTGCTTGCCGCTAGCTCGTACGGAAAAGTTAGTTTTTGGGCAAAAGGCAGTTTACCATGCATATTTACCTCGCCTTTTGCTTACCATGCATATTAACCTTGCCTTTTGCCCAAATCCCCTAATATCGTCTCCGCGTTACCAGTTAGCGCTTCCAAGTGTTCGGATCAAAGTTCCAACATGATAAGTACTTGCCAAAACGGTGCTTGCCATGCCGTTAAGGGAATTACACTTGGTGGCGCATTTTGTGCACACTTTTTGTCCCAAACGTGTATCGGCCATATCGCCCTTTTGCGTACCTCGGATCGAAATGCCATGTATAGGCAAAAGATAGGCCTTGTAGAGATGAACATTCGTGCCGAACATTGCTTTCCGGTTGCTCGTACAGAAAAGTGAGTTTTTGGGCCAAAGACCGTTTACCATGCATATTTACCTCGCCTTTTGCTTACCATGTATATTAACCTTGCCTTTTGGCCAAATCCCCGAATTTCGTCTCCGCGTTACCAGTTAGCGCTTCCAAGTGTTCGGATCAAAGTTCCAACATGATAAGTACTTGCCAAAACGGTGCTTGCCATGCCGTTAAGGGAATTACACTTGGTGGCGCATTTTGTGCACACTTTTTGTCCCAAACGTGTATCGGCCATATCGCCCTTTTGCGTACCTCGGATCGAAATGCCATGTATAGGCAAAAGATAGGCCTCAAAACGATAAACATTCGTGCGGAACATTGCTTTCCGCTAGCTCGTACGGAAAAGTGAATCTTTGGGCAAGAGGCAGTTTACCATGCATATTTACCTCGCCTTTTGCTTACCATGCATATTAACCTTGCCTTTTGCCCAAATCCCCGAGTATCGCCTCCGCGTTACCAGTTAGCGCTTCCAAGTGTTCGGAGCAAAGTTTCAACATGATAAGTACTTGCCAAAACGGTGCTTGCCATGCCGGTCCGGGAATTTCACGCGGTGGCGCATTTTGTGCACACTTTTTGTCACATACGTGTATCGGCCATATCGCCCTGTTGCGTACCTCGGATCGAAATGCCGTATATGGACGAAAGATAGGCCTCGTTGCGATAAACATTCGTGCTGAACATTGCTTTCCGCTAGCTCGTACGGAAAAGTGAGTTTTTGGGCAAGAGGCAGTTTACCATGCATATTTACCTCGCCTTTTGCTTACCATGCATATTAACCTTGCCTTTTGGCCAAATCCCCGAATATCGTCTCCGCTTTACCAGTTAGCGCTTCCAAGTGTTCGGATCAAAGTTCCAACATGATAAGTACTTGCCAAAACGGTGCTTGCCATGCCGGTCCGGGAATTTCACGCGGTGGCGCATTTTGTGCACACTTTTTGTCACATACGTGTATCGGCCATATCGCCCTTTTGCGTACCTCGGATCGAAATGCCGTATATGAACGAAAGATAGGCCTCGTGGCGATAAACATTCGTGCTGAACATTGCTTTCCGCTAGCTCGTACGAAAAAGTGAGTTTTAGGGCAAGAGGCAGTTTACCATGGATATTTACCTCGCCTTTTGCTCACCATGCATATTAACCTTGCCTTTTGGCCAAATCCCCGAATATCGTCTCCGCGTTACCAGTTAGCGCTTCCAAGTGTTCGGATCAAAGTTCCAACATGATAAGTACTTGCCAAAACGGTGCTTGCCATGCCTTTAAGGGAATTAAACTTGGTGGCGCATTTTGTGCACACTTTTTGTCACATACGTGTATCGGCCATATCGCCCTTTTGCGTACCTCGGATCGAAATGCCATGTATAGGCAAAAGATAGGCCTCAAAACGATAAACATTCGTGCGGAACATTGCTTTCCGCTAGCTCGTACGGAAAAGGGAATCTTTGGGCAAGAGGCAGTTTACCATGCATATTTACCTCGCCTTTTGCTTACCATGCATATTAACCTTGCTTTTTGGCCAAATCCCCCAATATCGTCTCCGCGTTACCAGTTAGCGCTTCCAAGTGTTCGGAGCAAAGTTTCAACATGATAAGTACTTGCCAAAACAGTGCTTGCCATGCCGGTCCGGGAATTTCACGCGGTGGCGCATTTTGTGCACACTTTTTGTCACATACGTGTATCGGCCATATCGCCCTGTTGCGTACCTCGGATCGAAATGCCGTATATGGACAAAAGATAGGCCTTGTGGCGATAAACATTCGTGCTGAACATTGCTTTCCGCTAGCTCGTACGAAAAAGTGAGTTTTAGGGCAAGAGGCAGTTTACCATGGATATTTACCTCGCCTTTTGCTTACCATGCATATTAACCTTGCTTTTTGGCCAAATCCCCGAATATCGTCTCCGCGTTACCAGTTAGCGCTTCCAAGTGTTCGGAGCAAAGTTTCAACATGATAAGTACTTGCCAAAACGGTGCTTGCCATGCCGGTCAGGGAATTTCACGCGGTGGCGCATTTTGTGCACACTTTTTGTCTCAAACGTGTATCGGCCATATCGCCCTTTTGCGTACCTCGGATCAAAATGCCGTATATGGACGAAAGATAGGCCTCGTAGCGATAAACATTCGTGCTGAACATTGCTTTCCGCTAGCTCGTACGGAAAAGTGAGTTTTAGGGCAAGAGGCAGTTTACCATGCATTTTTACCTCGCCTTTTGCTTACCATGCATATTAACCTTGCCTTTTGGCCAAATCCCCGAATATCGTCTCCGCGTTACCAGTTAGCACTTCCAAGTGTTCGGAGCAAAGTTCCAACATGATAAGTACTTGCCAAAACGGTGCTTGCCATGCCTTTAAGGGAATTACACTTGGTGGCGCATTTTGTGCACACTTTTGGTCACATACGTGTATCGGCCATATTGCCCTCTTGCGTACCTCGGATCGAAATGCCATGTATGGACGAAAGATAGTCCTTGAGACGATAAACATTCGTGCGGAACATTGCTTTCCGCTAGCTCGTACGGAAAAGTGAGTTTTTGGGCAAAAGGCAGTTTACCATGCATATTTACCTCGCCTTTTGCTTACCATGCATATTAACCTTGCCTTTTGCCCAAATCCCCGAGTATCGTCTCCGCGTTACCAGTAAGCGCTTCCAAGTGTTCGGAACAAAGTTACAACAAGATAAGTACTTGCCAAAACGGTGCTTGCCATGCCGGTAAGGGAATTACACTTGGTGGCGCATTTTGTGCACACTTTTTGTCACATACGTGTATCGGCCATATTGCCCTTTTGCGTACCTCGGATCGAAATGCCATGTATGGACGAAAGATAGGCCTCAGAGCGATAAACATTCGTGTCGAACATTGCTTGCCGCTAGCTCGTACGGAAAAAGTGAGTTTTTGGTCAAAAGGAAGTTTACCATGCAAATTTACCTCGCCTTTTGCTCACCATGCATATTAACCTTGCCTTTTGGCCAAATCCCCGAATATCGTCTCCGCGTTACCAGTTAGCGCTTCCAAGTGTTCGGAGAAAAGTTCCAACATGATAAGTACTTGCCAAAACGGTGCTGGCCATGCCGTTAAGGGAATTACACTTGGTGGCGCATTTTGTGCACACTTTTTGTCTCAAACGTGTATCGGCCATATCGCCCTTTTGCGTACCTCGGATCAAAATGCCGTATATGGACGAAAGATAGGCCTCGTAGCGATAAACATTCGTGCTGAACATTGCTTTCCGCTAGCTCGTACGGAAAAGTGAGTTTTAGGGCAAGAGGCAGTTTACCATGCATTTTTACCTCGCCTTTTGCTTACCATGCATATTAACCTTGCCTTTTGGCCAAATCCCCGAATATCGTCTCCGCGTTACCAGTTAGCACTTCCAAGTGTTCGGAGCAAAGTTCCAACATGATAAGTACTTGCCAAAACGGTGCTTGCCATGCCTTTAAGGGAATTACACTTGGTGGCGCATTTTGTGCACACTTTTGGTCACATACGTGTATCGGCCATATTGCCCTCTTGCGTACCTCGGATCGAAATGCCATGTATGGACGAAACATAGGCCTTGAGACGATAAACATTCGTGCGGAACATTGCTTTCCGCTAGCTCGTACGGAAAAGTGAGTTTTTGGGCAAAAGGCAGTTTACCATGCATATTTACCTCGCCTTTTGCTTACCATGCATATTAACCTTGCCTTTTGCCCAAATCCCCGAGTATCGTCTCCGCGTTACCAGTAAGCGCTTCCAAGTGTTCGGAACAAAGTTACAACAAGATAAGTACTTGCCAAAACGGTGCTTGCCATGCCGGTAAGGGAATTACACTTGGTGGCGCATTTTGTGCACACTTTTTGTCACATACGTGTATCGGCCATATTGCCCTTTTGCGTACCTCGGATCGAAATGCCATGTATGGACGAAAGATAGGCCTCAGAGCGATAAACATTCGTGTCGAACATTGCTTGCCGCTAGCTCGTACGGAAAAAGTGAGTTTTTGGTCAAAAGGAAGTTTACCATGCAAATTTACCTCGCCTTTTGCTCACCATGCATATTAACCTTGCCTTTTGGCCAAATCCCCGAATATCGTCTCCGCGTTACCAGTTAGCGCTTCCAAGTGTTCGGAGAAAAGTTCCAACATGATAAGTACTTGCCAAAACGGTGCTGGCCATGCCGTTAAGGGAATTACACTTGGTGGCGCATTTTGTGCACACTTTTTGTCTCAAACGTGTATCGGCCATATCGCCCTTTTGCGTACCTCGGATCAAAATGCCGTATATGGACGAAAGATAGGCCTCGTAGCGATAAACATTCGTGCTGAACATTGCTTTCCGCTAGCTCGTACGGAAAAGTGAGTTTTAGGGCAAGAGGCAGTTTACCATGCATTTTTACCTCGCCTTTTGCTTACCATGCATATTAACCTTGCCTTTTGGCCAAATCCCCGAATATCGTCTCCGCGTTACCAGTTAGCACTTCCAAGTGTTCGGAGCAAAGTTCCAACATGATAAGTACTTGCCAAAACGGTGCTTGCCATGCCTTTAAGGGAATTACACTTGGTGGCGCATTTTGTGCACACTTTTGGTCACATACGTGTATCGGCCATATTGCCCTCTTGCGTACCTCGGATCGAAATGCCATGTATGGACGAAAGATAGTCCTTGAGACGATAAACATTCGTGCGGAACATTGCTTTCCGCTAGCTCGTACGGAAAAGTGAGTTTTTGGGCAAAAGGCAGTTTACCATGCATATTTACCTCGCCTTTTGCTTACCATGCATATTAACCTTGCCTTTTGCCCAAATCCCCGAGTATCGTCTCCGCGTTACCAGTTAGCGCTTCCAAGTGTTCGGAGCAAAGTTTCAACATGATAAGTACTTGCCAAAACGGTGCTTGCCATGCCTTTAAGGGAATTACACTTGGTGGCGCATTTTGTGCACACTTTTGGTCACATACGTGTATCGGCCATATTGCCCTCTTGCGTACCTCGGATCAAAATGCCATGTATGGACGAAAGATAGGCCTCAGAGCGATAAACATTCGTGCCGAACATTGCTTGCCGCTAGCTCGTACGGAAAAAGTGAGTTTTTGGTCAAAAGGAAGTTTACCATGCAAATTTACCTCGCCTTTTGCTCACCATGCATATTAACCTTGCCTTTTGGCCAAATCACCGAATATCGTCTCCGCGTTACCAGTTAGCGCTTCCAAGTGTTCGGAGAAAAGTTCCAACATGATAAGTACTTGCCAAAACGGTGCTGGCCATGCCGTTAAGGGAATTACACTTGGTGGCGCATTTTGTGCACACTTTTTGTCTCAAACGTGTATCGGCCATATCGCCCTTTTGCGTACCTCGGATCAAAATGCCGTATATGGACGAAAGATAGGCCTCGTAGCGATAAACATTCGTGCTGAACATTGCTTTCCGCTAGCTCGTACGGAAAAGTGAGTTTTAGGGCAAGAGGCAGTTTACCATGCATTTTTACCTCGCCTTTTGCTTACCATGCATATTAACCTTGCCTTTTGGCCAAATCCCCGAATATCGTCTCCGCGTTACCAGTTAGCACTTCCAAGTGTTCGGAGCAAAGTTCCAACATGATAAGTACTTGCCAAAACGGTGCTTGCCATGCCTTTAAGGGAATTACACTTGGTGGCGCATTTTGTGCACACTTTTTGTCACATACGTGTATCGGCCATATTGCCCTCTTGCGTACCTCGGATCGAAATGCCATGTATGGACGAAAGATAGTCCTTGAGACGATAAACATTCGTGCGGAACATTGCTTTCCGCTAGCTCGTACGGAAAAGTGAGTTTTTGGGCAAAAGGCAGTTTACCATGCATATTTACCTCGCCTTTTGCTTACCATGCATATTAACCTTGCCTTTTGCCCAAATCCCCGAGTATCGTCTCCGCGTTACCAGTAAGCGCTTCCAAGTGTTCGGAACAAAGTTTCAACATGATAAGTACTTGCCAAAACGGTGCTTGCCATGCCGGTCAGGGAATTTCACGCGGTGGCGCATTTTGTACACACTTTTTGTCACATACGTGTATCGGCCATATCGCCCTGTTGCGTACCTCGGATCGAAATGCCGTATATGGACGAAAGATAGGCCTTGCGGCGATAAACATTCGTGCCGAACATTGCTTTCCGCTAGCTCGTACGGAAAAGTGAGTTTTTGGGCAAGAGGCAGTTTACCATGCATATTTACCTCGCCTTTTGCTCACCATGCATATTAACCTTGCCTTTTGCCCAAATCCCCGAGTATCGTCTCCGCGTTACCAGTTAGCGCTTTCAAGTGTTCGGAGCAAAGTTCCAACATGATAAGTACTTGCAAAAACAGTGCTTGCCATGCCGTTAAGGGAATTACACTTGGTGGCGCATTTTGTGCCCACTTTTTGTCACATCCGTGTATCGGCCATATCGTCCTTTTGCGTACCTCGGATCAAAATGCCTTATATGGACGAAAGATAGGCCTCGTGGCGATAAACATTCGTGCTGAACATTGCTTTCCACTAGCTCTTACGAAAAAGTGAGTTTTTGGGCAAGAGGCAGTTTACCATGCATATTTACCTCGCCTTTTGCTCACCATGCATATTAACCTTGCCTTTTGCCCAAATCCCCGAATATCGTCTCCGCATTACCAGTTAGCACTTCCAAGTGCCCAAAGCAAAGTTCCAACATGATAAGTACTTGCCAAAACAGTGCTTGGCATGCCGTTAAGGGAATTACACTTGGTGGCGCATTTTGTGCACACTTTTTGTCACATCCGTGTATCGGCTATATCGCCCTTTTGCGTACCTCGGATCGAGATGCCGTATATGGTCGAAAGATAGGCCTCGTGGCAATAAACATTCGTGCCAAACATTGCTTTCCGCTAGCTCGTACGGAAAAGTGAGTTCTAGGGCAAAAGGCAGTTTACCATGCATATTTACCTCGCCTTTTGCTCACCATGCATATTAACCTTGCCTTTTGCCCAAATCCCCGAATATGGTCTCCGCGTTACCAGTTAGCGCTTCAAAGTGTTCGGATCAAAGTTCTTACATGATAAGTACTGGCCAAAACAGTGCTTGCCATGCCGTTAAGGGAATTACACTTGGTGGCGCATTTTGTGCACACTTTTTGTCACATCCGTGTATCGGCTATATCGCCCTTTTGCGTACCTCGGATCGAGATGCCGTATATGGTCGAAAGATAGGCCTCGTGGCAATAAACATTCGTGCCAAACATTGCTTTCCGCTAGCTCGTACGGAAAAGTGAGTTCTAGGGCAAAAGGCAGTTTACCATGCATATTTACCTCGCCTTTTGCTTACCATGCATATTAACCTTGCTTTTTGGCCAAATCCCCCAATATCGTCTCCGCGTTACCAGTTAGCGCTTCCAAGTGTTCGGAGCAAAGTTTCAACATGATAAGTACTTGCCAAAACGGTGCTTGCCATGCCGGTCCGGGAATTTCACGCGGTGGCGCATTTTGTGCACACTTTTTGTCACATACGTGTATCGGCCATATCGCCCTTTTGCGTACCTCGGATCGAGATGCCGTATATGGTCGAAAGATAGGCCTCGTGGCAATAAACATTCGTGCCAAACATTGCTTTCCGCTAGCTCGTACGGAAAAGTGAGTTCTAGGGCAAAAGGCAGTTTACCATGCATATTTACCTCGCCTTTTGCTCACCATGCATATTAACCTTGCCTTTTGCCCAAATCCCCGAATATGGTCTCCGCGTTACCAGTTAGCGCTTCAAAGTGTTCGGATCAAAGTTCTTACATGATAAGTACTGGCCAAAACAGTGCTTGCCATGCCGTTAAGGGAATTACACTTGGTGGCGCATTTTGTGCACACTTTTTGTCACATCCGTGTATCGGCTATATCGCCCTTTTGCGTACCTCGGATCGAGATGCCGTATATGGTCGAAAGATAGGCCTCGTGGCAATAAACATTCGTGCCAAACATTGCTTTCCGCTAGCTCGTACGGAAAAGTGAGTTCTAGGGCAAAAGGCAGTTTACCATGCATATTTACCTCGCCTTTTGCTTACCATGCATATTAACCTTGCTTTTTGGCCAAATCCCCCAATATCGTCTCCGCGTTACCAGTTAGCGCTTGCAAGTGTTCGGAGCAAAGTTTCAACATGATAAGTACTTGCCAAAACGGTGCTTGCCATGCCGGTCCGGGAATTTCACGCGGTGGCGCATTTTGTGCACACTTTTTGTCACATACGTGTATCGGCCATATCGCCCTTTTGCGTACCTCGGATCGAAATGCCGTATATGGACGAAAGATAGGCCTTGCGGCGATAAACATTCGTGCCGAACATTGCTTTCCGCTAGCTCGTACGGAAAAGTGAGTTTTTGGGCAAGAGGCAGTTTATCATGCATATTTACCTCGCCTTTTGCTCACCATGCATATTAACCTTGCTTTTTGGCCAAATCCCCCAATATCGTCTCCGCGTTACCAGTTAGCGCTTCCAAGTGTTCGGAGCAAAGTTTCAACATGATAAGTACTTGCCAAAACGGTGCTTGCCATGCCGGTCCGGGAATTTCACGCGGTGGCGCATTTTGTGCACACTTTTTGTCACATACGTGTATCGGCTATATCGCCCTTTTGCGTACCTCGGATCGAAATGCCGTATATGGACGAAAGATAGGCCTTGCGGCGATAAACATTCGTGCCGAACATTGCTTTCCGCTAGCTCGTACGGAAAAGTGAGTTTTTGGGCAAAAGGCAGTTTATCATGCATATTTACCTCGCCTTTTGCTCACCATGCATATTAACCTTGCTTTTTGGCCAAATCCCCCAATATCGTCTCCGCGTTACCAGTTAGCGCTTGCAAGTGTTCGGAGCAAAGTTTCAACATGATAAGTACTTGCCAACACGGTGCTTGCCATGCCGGTCCGGGAATTTCACGCGGTGGCGCATTTTGTGCACACTTTTTGTCACATACGTGTATCGGCCATATCGCCCTGTTGCGTACCTCGGATCGAAATGCCGTATATGGACGAAAGATAGGCCTTGCGGCGATAAACATTCGTGCCGGACATTGCTTTCCGCAAGCTCGTACGGAAAAGTGAGTTTTTGGGCATATGGCAGTTTACCATGCATATTTACCTCGCCTTTCGCTTACCATGCATATTAACCTTGCCTTTTGGCCAAATCCCCGAATATCGTCTCCGCGTTACCAGTTAGCGCTTCCAAGTGTTCGGAGCAAAGTTTCAACATGATAAGTACTTGCCAAAACGGTGCTTGCCATGCCGGTCCGGGAATTTCACGCGGTGGCGCATTTTGTGCACACTTTTTGTCACATCCGTGTATCGGCTATATCGCCCTTTTGCGTACCTCGGATCGAGATGCCGTATATGGTCGAAAGATAGGCCTCGTGGCAATAAACATTCGTGCCAAACATTGCTTTCCGCTAGCTCGTACGGAAAAGTGAGTTCTAGGGCAAAAGGCAGTTTACCATGCATATTTACCTCGCCTTTTGCTCACCATGCATATTAACCTTGCCTTTTGCCCAAATCCCCGAATATGGTCTCCGCGTTACCAGTTAGCGCTTCAAAGTGTTCGGATCAAAGTTTCAACATGATAAGTACTTGCCAAAACGGTGCTTGCCATGCCGGTCCGGGAATTTCACGCGGTGGCGCATTTTGTGCACACTTTTTGTCACACACGTGTATCGGCCATATCGCCCTGTTGCGTACCTCGGATCGAAATGCCGTATATGGACGAAAGATAGGCCTTGCGGCGATAAACATTCGTGCCGAACATTGCTTTCCGCTAGCTCGTACGGAAAAGTGAGTTTTTGGGGAAAAGGCAGTTTATCATGCATATTTATCTCGCCTTTTGCTCACCATGCATATTAACCTTGCCTTTTGGCCAAATCCCCGAATATCGTCTCCGCGTTACCAGTTAGCGCTTCCAAGTGTTCGGAGCAAAGTTTCAACATGATAAGTACTTGCCAAAACAGTGCTTGCCATGCCGGTCCGGGAATTTCACGCGGTGGCGCATTTTGTGCACACTTTTTGTCACATACGTGTATCGGCCATATCGCCCTGTTGCGTACCTCGGATCGAAATGCCGTATATGGACGAAAGATAGGCCTTGCGGCGATAAACATTCGTGCCGAACATTGCTTTCCGCTAGCTCGTACGGAAAAGTGAGTTTTTGGGCAAGAGGCAGTTTACCATGCATATTTACCTCGCCTTTTGCTCACCATGCATATTAACCTTGCCTTTTGCCCAAATCCCCGAGTATCGTCTCCGCGTTACCAGTTAGCGCTTTCAAGTGTTCGGAGCAAAGTTCCAACATGATAAGTACTTGCAAAAACAGTGCTTGCCATGCCGTTAAGGGAATTACACTTGGTGGCGCATTTTGTGCCCACTTTTTGTCACATCCGTGTATCGGCCATATCGTCCTTTTGCGTACCTCGGATCAAAATGCCTTATATGGACGAAAGATAGGCCTTGCGGCGATAAACATTCGTGCCGAACATTGCTTTCCGCTAGCTCGTACGGAAAAGTGAGTTTTTGGGCAAGAGGCAGTTTACCATGCATATTTACCTCGCCTTTTGCTCACCATGCATATTAACCTTGCCTTTTGCCCAAATCCCCGAATATCGTCTCCGCATTACCAGTTAGCACTTCCAAGTGCCCAAAGCAAAGTTCCAACATGATAAGTACTTGCCAAAACAGTGCTTGGCATGCCGTTAAGGGAATTACACTTGGTGGCGCATTTTGTGCACACTTTTTGTCACATCCGTGTATCGGCTATATCGCCCTTTTGCGTACCTCGGATCGAGATGCCGTATATGGTCGAAAGATAGGCCTCGTGGCAATAAACATTCGTGCCAAACATTGCTTTCCGCTAGCTCGTACGGAAAAGTGAGTTCTAGGGCAAAAGGCAGTTTACCATGCATATTTACCTCGCCTTTTGCTCACCATGCATATTAACCTTGCCTTTTGCCCAAATCCCCGAATATGGTCTCAGCGTTACCAGTTAGCGCTTCAAAGTGTTCGGATCAAAGTTCTTACATGATAAGTACTGGCCAAAACAGTGCTTGCCATGCCGTTAAGGGAATTACACTTGGTGGCGCATTTTGTGCACACTTTTTGTCACATCCGTGTATCGGCTATATCGCCCTTTTGCGTACCTCGGATCGAGATGCCGTATATGGTCGAAAGATAGGCCTCGTGGCAATAAACATTCGTGCCAAACATTGCTTTCCGCTAGCTCGTACGGAAAAGTGAGTTCTAGGGCAAAAGGCAGTTTACCATGCATATTTACCTCGCCTTTTGCTTACCATGCATATTAACCTTGCTTTTTGGCCAAATCCCCCAATATCGTCTCCGCGTTACCAGTTAGCGCTTCCAAGTGTTCGGATCAAAGTTCCAACATGATAAGTACTTGCCAAAACGGTGCTTGCCATGCCTTTAAGGGAATTAAACTTGGTGGCGCATTTTGTGCACACTTTTTGTCACATACGTGTATCGGCCATATCGCCCTTTTGCGTACCTCGGATCGAAATGCCGTATATGGACAAAAGATAGGCCTCGTGGAGATAAACATTCGTGCCGAACATTGCTTTCCGCTAGCTCGTACGGAAAAGTGAGTTTTAGGGCAAGAGGCAGTTTACCATGCATATTTACCTCGCCTTTTGCTTACCATGCATATTAACCTTGCTTTTTGGCCAAATCCCCCAATATCGTCTCCGCGTTACCAGTTAGCGCTTCCAAGTGTTCGGAGCAAAGTTTCAACATGATAAGTACTTGCCAAAACGGTGCTTGCCATGCCGGTCCGGGAATTTCACGCGGTGGCGCATTTTGTGCACACTTTTTGTCACATAGGTGTATCGGCCATATCGCCCTTTTGCGTACCTCGGATCGAAATGCCGTATATGGACGAAAGATAGGCCTTGCGGCGATAAACATTCGTGCCGAACATTGCTTTCCGCTAGCTCGTACGGAAAAGTGAGTTTTTGGGCAAGAGGCAGTTTACCATGCATATTTACCTCGCCTTTTGCTCACCATGCATATTAACCTTGCCTTTTGGCCAAATCCCCGAATATCGTCTCCGCGTTACCAGTTAGCGCTTCCAAGTGTTCGGAGCAAAGTTTCAACATGATAAGTACTTGCCAAAACGGTGCTTGCCATGCCGTTAAGGGAATTAAACTTGGTGGCGCATTTTGTGCACACTTTTTGTCACATACGTGTATCGGCCATATCGCCCTTTTGCGTACCTCGGACCGAAATGCCGTATCTGGACGAAAGATAGGCCTTGCGGCGATTAACATTTGTGCCGAACATTGCTTTCCGCTAGCTCGTACGGAAAAGTGAGTTTTTGGGGAAAAGGCAGTTTAACATGCATATTTACCTCGCCTTTTGCTCACCATGCATATTAACCTTGCTTTTTGGCCAAATCCCCCAACATCGTCTCCGCGTTACCAGTTAGCGCTTCCAAGTGTTCGGATCAAAGTTCCAACATGATAAGTACTTGCCAAAACGGTGCTTGCCATGCCTTTAAGGGAATTAAACTTGGTGGCGCATTTTGTGCACACTTTTTGTCACATACGTGTATCGGCCATATCGCCCTTTTGCGTACCTCGGATCGAAATGCCGTATATGGACGAAAGATAGGCCTTGTGGCGATAAACATTCGTGCCGAACATTGCTTTCCGCTAGCTCGTACGGAAAAGTGAGTTTTTGGGGAAAAGGCAGTTTACCATGCATACTTACCTCGCCTTTTGCTCACCATGCATATTAACCTTGCCTTTCGGCCAAATCCCCGAATATCGTCTCCGCGTTACCAGTTAGCGCTTCCAAGTGTTCGGATCAAAGTTCCAACATGATAAGTACTTGCCAAAACGGTGCTTGCCATGCCTTTAAGGGAATTAAACTTGGTGGCGCATTTTGTGCACACTTTTTGTCACATACGTGTATCGGCCATATCGCCCTTTTGCGTACCTCGGATCGAAATGCCATGTATGTACGAAAGATAGTCGTTGAGACGATAAACATTCGTGCGGAACATTGCTTTCCGCTAGCTCGTACGGGAAAGTGAGTTTTTGGGGAAAAGGCAGTTTACCATGCATACTTACCTCGCCTTTTGCTCACCATGCATATTAACCTTGCCTTTCGGCCAAATCCCCGAATATCGTCTCCGCGTTACCAGTTAGCGCTTCCAAGTGTTCGGAGCAAAGTTTCAACATGATAAGTACTTGCCAAAACGGTGCTTGCCATGCCGGTCCGGGAATTTCACGCGGTGGCGCATTTTGTGCACACTTTTTGTCACATACGTGTATCGGCCATATCGCCCTTTTGCGTACCTCGGATCGAAATGCCGTATATGAACGAAAGATAGGCCTTGTGGCGATAAACATTCGTGCTGAACATTGCTTTCCGCTAGCTCGTACGGAAAAGTGAGTTTTTGGGGAAAAGGCAGTTTAACATGCATATTTACCTCGCCTTTTGCTCACCATGCATATTAACCTTGCCTTTTGGCCAAATCCCCGAATATCGTCTCCGCGTTACCAGTTAGCGCTTCCAAGTGTTCGGAGCAAAGTTTCAACATGATAAGTACTTGCCAAAACGGTGCTTGCCATGCCTTTAAGGGAATTAAACTTGGTGGCGCATTTTGTGCACACTTTTTGTCACATACGTGTATCGGCCATATCGCCCTTTTGCGTACCTCGGATCGAAATGCCATGTATGTACGAAAGATAGTCGTTGAGACGATAAACATTCGTGCGGAACATTGCTTTCCGCTAGCTCGTACGGAAAAGTGAGTTTTTGGGGAAAAGGCAGTTTACCATGCATACTTACCTCGCCTTTTGCTCACCATGCATATTAACCTTGCCTTTCGGCCAAATCCCCGAATATCGTCTCCGCGTTACCAGTTAGCGCTTCCAAGTGTTCGGAGCAAAGTTCCAACATGATAAGTACTTGCCAAAACGGTGCTTGCCATGCCGGTCCGGGAATTTCACGCGGTGGCGCATTTTGTGCACACTTTTTGTCACATACGTGTATCGGCCATATCGCCCTTTTGCGTACCTCGGATCGAAATGCCGTATATGAACGAAAGATAGGCCTTGTGGCGATAAACATTCGTGCTGAACATTGCTTTCCGCTAGCTCGTACGGAAAAGTGAGTTTTTGGGGAAAAGGCAGTTTAACATGCATATTTACCTCGCCTTTTGCTCACCATGCATATTAACCTTGCCTTTTGGCCAAATCCCCGAATATCGTCTCCGCGTTACCAGTTAGCGCTTCCAAGTGTTCGGATCAAAGTTCCAACATGATAAGTACTTGCCAAAACGGTGCTTGCCATGCCTTTAAGGGAATTAAACTTGGTGGCGCATTTTGTGCACACTTTTTGTCACATACGTGTATCGGCCATATCGCCCTTTTGCGTACCTCGGATCGAAATGCCATGTATGTACGAAAGATAGTCGTTGAGACGATAAACATTCGTGCGGAACATTGCTTTCCGCTAGCTCGTACGGGAAAGTGAGTTTTTGGGGAAAAGGCAGTTTAACATGCATATTTACCTCGCCTTTTGCTCACCATGCATATTAACCTTGCCTTTTGGCCAAATCCCCGAATATCGTCTCCGCTTTACCAGTTAGCGCTTCCAAGTGTTCGGAGCAAAGTTCCAACTTGATAAGTACTTGCCAAAACGGTGCTTGCCATGCCGGTCAGGGAATTTCACGCGGTGGCGCATTTTGTGCACACTTTTTGTCACATACGTGTATCGGCCATATCGCCCTTTTGCGTACCTCGGATCGAAATGCCGTATATGGACGAAACATAGGCCTTGTGGCGATAAACATTCGTGCTGAACATTGCTTTCCGCTAGCTCGTACGGAAAAGTGAGTTTTTGGGCAAGAGGCAGTTTATCATGCATATTTACCTCGCCTTTTGCTTACCATGCATATTAACCTTGCCTTTTGGCCAAATCCCCGAATATCGTCTCCGCGTTACCAGTTAGCGCTTCCAAGTGTTCGGAGCAAAGTTTCAACATGATAAGTACTTGCCAAAACGGTGCTTGCCATGCCTTTAAGGGAATTAAACTTGGTGGCGCATTTTGTGCACACTTTTTGTCACATACGTGTATCGGCCATATCGCCCTTTTGCGTACCTCGGATCGAAATGCCATGTATGTACGAAAGATAGTCGTTGAGACGATAAACATTCGTGCGGAACATTGCTTTCCGCTAGCTCGTACGGAAAAGTGAGTTTTTGGGGAAAAGGCAGTTTACCATGCATACTTACCTCGCCTTTTGCTCACCATGCATATTAACCTTGCCTTTCGGCCAAATCCCCGAATATCGTCTCCGCGTTACCAGTTAGCGCTTCCAAGTGTTCGGAGCAAAGTTTCAACATGATAAGTACTTGCCGAAACGGTGCTTGCCATGCCGGTCCGGGAATTTCACGCGGTGGCGCATTTTGTGCACACTTTTTGTCACATACGTGTATCGGCCATATCGCCCTTTTGCGTACCTCGGATCGAAATGCCGTATATGGACGAAAGATAGGCCTCGTGGCGATAAACATTCGTGCTGAACATTGCTTTCCGCTAGCTCGTACGGAAAAGTGAGTTTTTGGGGAAAAGGCAGTTTAACATGCATATTTACCTCGCCTTTTGCTCACCATGCATATTAACCTTGCTTTTTGGCCAAATCCCCCAACATCGTCTCCGCGTTACCAGTTAGCGCTTCCAAGTGTTCGGAGCAAAGTTTCAACATGATAAGTACTTGCCAAAACGGTGCTTGCCATGCCGGTCCGGGAATTTCACGCGGTGGCGCATTTTGTGCACACTTTTTGTCACATACGTGTATCGGCCATATCGCCCTTTTGCGTACCTCGGATCGAAATGCCGTATATGGACGAAAGATAGGCCTCAAGGCGATAAACATTCGTGCTGAACATTGCTTTCCGCTAGCTCGTACGGAAAAGTGAGTTTTTGGGCAAAAGGCAGTTTACAATGCATATTTACCTCGCCTTTTGCTCACCATGCATATTAACCTTGCCTTTTGGCCAAATCCCCGAATATCGTCTCCGCGTTACCAGTTAGCGCTTCCAAGTGTTCGGATCAAAGTTCCAACATGATAAGTACTTGCCAAAACAGTGCTTGCCATGCCGTTAAGGGAATTACACTTGGTGGCGCATTTTGTGCACTTTTGGTCACATACGTGTATCGGCCATATTGCCCTTTTGCGTACCTCGGATCGAAATGCCATGTATGTACGAAAGATAGTCGTTGAGACGATAAACATTCGTGCGGAACATTGCTTTCCGCTAGCTGGTACGGAAAAGTGAGTTTTTGGTCAAAAGGCAGTTTACCATGCATATTTACCTCGCCTTTTGCTTACCATGCATATTAACCTTGCCTTTTGCCCAAATCCCCGAATATCGTCTCCGCGTTACCAGTAAGCGCTTCCAAGTGTTCGGAACAAAGTTACAACAAGATAAGTACTTGCCAAAACGGTGCTTGCCATGCCGTTAAGGGAATTACACTTGGTGGCGCATTTTGTGCACACTTTTTGTCACATACGTGTATCGGCCATATCGCCCTTTTCCGTACCTCGGATCGAAATGCCGTATATGGACGAAAGATAGGCCTTGTATAGATAAACATTCGTGCCTACCATTGCTTTCCGCTAGCTCGTACGGAAAAGTGAGTTTTTGGGTATACGGCAGTTTACCATGCATATTTACCTTGCCTTTTGCTCACCATGCATATTAACCTTGCCTTTTGGCCAAATCCCCGAATATCGTCTCCGCGTTACCAGTAAGCGCTTTCAAGTGTTCGGAGCAAAGTTCCAACATGATAAGTACTTGCCAAAACGGTGCTTGCCATGCCGGTCTGGGAATTACACGCGGTGGCGCATTTTGTGCACACTTTTTTTCACATGCGTGTATCGGCCATATCGCCCTTTTGCGTACCTCGGATCGAAATGCCGAATATGGACAAAAGATAGGCCTCGTGACGATAAACAATCGCGCCGAACATTGCTTTCTGGTAGCTCGTACGGAAAAGTGAGTTTTTGGGCAAAAGGCAGTTTACCATGCATATTTACCTCGCCATAGGGCCATGTTTGCGCCACGATCGGTCAACGACACAAATGACCTACTTTAATTCTTTCCCAGGAAACATTTGTTCCATTGCGTACTAGCACAAAAGCGCAGCATGAAGTAAGCAAGCTGACCGTGAATTATCGCGTTGGTTCTATAAAGGTCCAGGTCGCTCGGTGCACTCGTTGCGTGGTTAGAATTCGGCGGAAAAAGAACCGTGAGTATGATTTACGCGTCGCCGTTAACACATTGGTGGCATTGACCTTCCAGGAGAAAATGGTTCGCTTCGGTAGCATTCCGGTTGCGGTGTGCTTGGCGAATACGTTGGCCTACTTAAATTCGGGGAAAAATAAACCGTTGGTTAAACTAGGTCCCGGCCATATCCTCCTCTTTAACTGCTTCGTTTACTAACACCAATGGAATGGATCGCCCTTGAAAGTAGAGTAATGGTTTAACTAGCTAAGCAAAAGCGAAACGTTAGCAGGTTTTTGTATCACCATTTTGTAAATACTTTATGCGCATTTTATGAACACAAAAAAAAAAGTGAAAACGAAGTGCGGCACATTTGGCGTCACGGGGCGTAGTCTCA
Organism: Anopheles coustani; assembly: GCF_943734705.1. NCBI lineage: Eukaryota > Metazoa > Arthropoda > Insecta > Diptera > Culicidae > Anopheles > Anopheles coustani. The sequence goes on along the minus strand of NW_026525427.1, from coordinate 376,103 downwards.
GGTGCTTACCCATTATTTTCATGAAAACATATTTTTTTCGAACAACTCAACAAAATGCATATAAAAAGACGCTTAAATTTATTTTGAATTGAAATCCGCAAACCGCAGTTCGATCGGATGGGATTTGAGAGAAAGAGAAGCAAAAAACTGGTGTTTGGACACGTGGTTCGGGAAAAAATGGTCGCAAAAAATTTTCGAGTTCACAGTCGATCCAAACACCAATAGACGCGCAAAATTATTTTAAAATTTTAAGTAAAAACCGCAGCCCAATTGCGGAAAAATTGACGAAGATTTTAGCAAAAAACTTAATGACGTCCGGAATGTTCGGTGGTCAAATCGGCCCTGCTGGCAAATCAACCACTCGAATCTAGCTGTGTGTAGCCCGCTGTCAACCGAAGTACTCGAATTTTTCGAGCAAAGTCGAGCAAGCACATAAAGTGTAGGAAAGATGGTTTTAAATGTCGGTGGTGCAAAAGGGACCAACGTTGGTGCGCCCGAACATACCCCAACCACCCCTTACCCCCCACATCTTACCGCCCTGCACCCTCGAACTCACTCCGCGGGATAATTTACCGTAACCATGAACGCAATCCGCGGTACGTCGGTCGGCTAAACGGCTAAGTTGTAGATCGTGACGAGGTGAGACTATTTGCTTATTTTTCATTTTTCCCTCCGATCCCTCTTACCCCCCGCAAATCGTCCTACAAAGTGCACTTTGGCCGACTAAGTTCCCAAATTTTGTGGTCATCAACCAATATCTTCGTGTTCTTTCAAGTTAGCTTATTCAAACTTAAGGGTTTGAGTGAGTTTCGGATTTCTAAAATAATAAATGATCTTTGTTTCGATTTCATCAAATTTTCTTTTGCATTTTTTTTATGTTAATAATCAAATGTCATTTTACCAGTATAAACTTCTCACTTTTTAAAATATTGAAGCCTTATTAAAAATTCAACTAAAATAGGGATGAAACGGGGAATTTTGAATGGTGATTATTTAATAAAAAAGAAATGGTAAAAAAATGGTCTTTTAAAAATGAGGTTTTACACCCAAAGTGCGGCAGTCCACGTTTTCTTATTTTTAAGGAACTCAACGATCAGGTGATGCGGACGTATCGTCTTTGATCAGCTTTACTCCAACATTTCTAAAATCATTTGAAAAAAAAAACGATTATGAGAATTGCATATGGTATTTTAATCGAATTTGATAATGAAAAAAAAAACAGAAAAAACCTATTTACAAACCTTTTGAGTAACAACAAGTCAATTTTCCACTTGGCCTTCAGCTGCACGTATCTTAGATATACCTTTGCTTTCTGCTTTGGAAGCATACTCAAAAATTTTTTAAGGTCGGCGAAGTATTGTTTCTGCATGTCTTTTCTGTTTCTTGCGATGATTTGCTTTGAGGCATTCGAAAGCTTTTTAAATGACTCCCGCAGACTGCTTGCTTTCCCAGTGTAAATGAATCGTGCAAAAAACTCAAGCGATGTTCTGTGAAATACAATTTGGGAATGATTTGGTTTTGCACTTGATGACATATAAAAGTACACGTTGTTGTGGCATTCTTACCTTGGTGGAAGGGTGGGTTCCCGCAGCCTACCGCTGTTTGGAGTTTTTTTTCCTTTAAACATCGCGCCAGGCCTATTACGAATGAGTTAGTAAAAAGAAGTAGTTTTAAAAAAATATTCATCAGCATCTGGACCAAACAACTTCTCTTACCGTTCCTTGCCACTCCTTTCGTGAATAAGTGTTTCTTTCAAAAGGCGTATGTATTCATTTCTTGCATCATCAGATAGGCTTTCAATGTATTGTGGCGCCTCCTGCAGGAAAAGTTCTTGCGCGTTTTTCTTCACTGTTTCAATGATGCTCTTTAGTCGTCTTGAAAGCCCCTCGAAGGTTTTTGTGCACTCCATCGGATCACCAAAATAGAGAAACTGGTTATAAAATTGAAGCAAATTGCTGTTGAAAATAGGCAGAAATAGTTTAGTATTGTGCTACGGACCATTTTCGACGCAAAAACGTTTTTTCAAGAAATACCTTGGTGGTGGCTCAAGAAAATGTGATGTGTTTAGCATCTGTGCCGGACTGGTAACCCTAAAAATATAAAAAAAAATGTTTGAAAATCTAAGCAATGAAACATTCAAAACATAGTTGCACACCAGCGTGCTAAAGAACTGTTCTATGATTTTACTGACCGCCTTCATCGTATAAAACATTTCCATCTTTAGCGAACCAAATTTGCTTTGCATGCGAAAACACATCGCAATGAAAGCTTCAATTTATTAAAATGAAAAACTTACGTTTCTGCTTGCCTGTCAGATGATGCAGTTGAATGGACATCGCTGCTGATAGCACACCGCATTGACTGCACGTAGTGTGTCAGCATTTGCTGGTGGCGAGGCTTTTTCTCTGACGGGAGCAAGTCGACGTAGTCAGCCATTTTTGAAACAAACGCTGCTTGCTTTTCACTCAACTCGTTTCGCAGCGCTTGTTTCTGTGCGAAAGTCATTTCTTTGAACTGCTTAATGGCTGCCTTGCGCCACGCAATCACCGAAATAGATTTGTTTTTATGTGAATTCTTGTGCAAAAAATATTCGCTGAGTTGAAGTGGCACGTATTCGGGCTTTTTTACATTTTTGTTATCCATTTTTTTCGTTAGTTGCCTCGTCTGCTGTCGTACTGAAAAAAAAAACATAACAATTATATTACAAAACAAAAAATCATCGTTTTTAATATAAACAGCCTTTAATGCACCCATGAACGCTGCTCGATATACGCAGGCAAATTTTTTATTTATTTCCTGCCCCAGATAGATACTTGACTAAGGCCTTGGGGGAAAACAGGTGGGTTTTGGGTTTGAGGGGGGTGAAGGGTGTGTTCTGGTAAAACCAGGGTGGTCACTTGCCCGGTACCGGAGCTCAAACCAGTTTTCCCCCAACTTCCATGTTGTTTCCCGCACTTGCTCGAATTTATCGAGCCGTCTCGAGCAGTCGCTGTGTTGGTTGGGTGAGCCGACCGGGAAAAACCCAATGTATTAAAACTGGTTTACTCGCCACAATTCCAATTTAAACTCAATTTTGCCGCGGTTTTCAGTTAAAGATCCCAAATATTTTTGCGCATCTTTAAATTTGCAATTTATAATGGATCATTAAAAAAAAATTATAATTATTTCTTGACCACTTGTCACTTCCCCAGTTTTAGTCTATCTATCGTTGCCGTAAATCCACCGATTGCATTACGGTTTGCAAAAATCGTTCGCAAATAACTTTTCGCGTCTTTTAACATTTTAAATGGTGCGAGAACCGAAAATTTTTTGCACACCATTTTCGACACGGTTACGATTCCTGTGCTGCCTTCGGCCAAGATTAAAAAATTTGGACCCTTTCTTCTCAAATTTTGATTCTAGATGGGTTCCGGCACTCGGCTCTTGTTCATGCCGAAAACCTACCGATTCCTGTTTGGCTTTTTGCTTAGAAATTCGAAAATGAAATCTTCTCGCTAACCGGTGCACATTTTAATGGAGAAACTAAGATTTAAACCGTGAAAAAATATACGTCGGATTTTTGGCGGTAAAGGGTGTCAAAATTAATGAAATTGGACCGCTTTTTACAGCCTTTGTCGCCAATTTAGCGAAAGTGTGCTTTCCACTGTTTTCACGCTATTTTCACCGCGCATTCACTGACTTGAGCGCTGCTTACACTTATTACCTCCATGTTTGCCTGGATCTGGACACTTTATTATTAAAAATCCATGAAGCTCGAAATTACACAGCGGGTCAGAAAATGGGCCGATTTTTAATAAAAAGCAGTTTTTACATTTCTCCACCGATTCAAAAGCAGTTTTCACTGAAAATCCACTTATTTTAGGAAGCACTTCCATTTTGCTGTATTAAATCCAAGTTCTATCCGTTTTCTATTGTTTTTGCCAGAAAACCACTTCGCGTATTAAACAAAAACCAACATTATTTTATCATCTTACTTACCTTTTCTAAACTCACTTTACTTTTCACTTCACGTGTGTTTTTCACTTAACAATGATGCGTTCGTTCTGATCCGAGGTCGCTTGCAGAATAGAATCCACCACGTGGTCTTTTCTGACAGATGTCATAATTCAAGATGCTTAAGACTTAAGGTAGGGTTTGCATAAGATATTTGACCTAGAGGTATGTATATGGTCAAGGATCCTAAGGCAGCGTCCACACGGCATCGTAGCGAAGCGATTTTGACACTCCATCGTAGTGTTAATAATGGTCGAGAGGCCTTAGCCACGGTCAAAAAAAATAGGCAGTCGGAAAATTGGACTTAAAGTTTTACACGATTTTCCGGTCGTGTGAGATGGAAAACGACGCCTAAAATAAAAGAAAGTTTAAAGTGCAATTTGCGAACAAATCGGTGGAAAATTGACCAAACGGCGAATGAAAAACGTTTTGACAACTTTTCAGTCGGAAAATTCGACAAAAAGTTTTTCACGACTTTCCGGTCGTGTGAGATGGCAAACGACGCGGTAAAATATAAGAAAATTTTTGGTGCAATTTACGTACAAATCGGTGGAAAACTGACCAAACGACGAGTGAAAAACTTTTTGACAACCTGTCCGTCGAAAAATTCGATTTAAAGTTTTTCACGATTTTCCGGTCGTATGAGATATCAAACGATGCGGTAAAATAAAAGAAAATTTTTGGTGCGATTTGCGAACAAATCGGTGGAAAACTGACCAAACGGCGAGTGAAAAACTTTTTGACAACTTGTTAGTCGGAAAATTCTACGAAAAGTTTTTCACGATTTTCCGGTCGTGTGAGATATCAAACGACGCGGTAAAACATAAGAAAATTTTTGGTGCAATTTGCGAACAAATCGGTGGAAAGCTGACCAAACGGCGAATGAAAAACTTTTTGACAACCTGTCAGTCGGAAAATTCGATTAAAAGTTTTTCACGATTTTCCGGCCGTGTGAGATGGCAAACGATGCGGTAAAATATAAGAAAATTTTTAGTTCGATTTGCGAACAAATCGGTGGAAAACTGACCAAACGGCGAGTGAAAAACTTTTTGACAACTTGTCAGTCGGAAAATTCTAGGAAAAGTTTTTCACGATTTTCCGGTCGTGTGAGATATCAAACGACGCGGTAAAATATAAGAAAATTTTTGGTGCCATTTGCGAACAAATCGGTGGAAAACTGGCCAAACGGCGAGTGAAAAACTTTTTGACAACTTGTCAGTCGGAAAATTCTAGAAAAGTTTTTCACGATTTTCCGGTCGTGTGAGATATCAAACGATGCGGTAAAATATAAGAAAATTTTTGGTGCAATTTGCGAACAAATCGGTGGAAAACTGACCAAACGGCGAATGAAAAACTTTTTGACAACCTGTCAGTCGGAAAATTCGATTAAAAGTTTTTCACGATTTTCCGGTCGTGTGAGATGGTAAACGATGCGGTAAAATATAAGAAAATTTTTGGTGCGATTTGCGAACAAATCGGTGGAAAACTGACCAAACGGCGAGTGAAAAACTTTTTGACAACCTGTCAGTCGGAAAATTCGATTAAAAGTTTTTCACGATTTTCCGGTCGTGTGAGATGGCAAACGATGCGGTAAAATATAAGAAAATTTTTGGTGCGATTTGCGAACAAATCGGTGGAAAACTGACCAAACGGCGAGTGAAAAATTTTTTGACAACCTGTCAGTCGGAAAATTCGATTAAAAGTTTTTCACGATTTTCCGGTCGTGTGAGATGGCAAACGATGCGGTTAAATATAAGAAAATTTTTGGTGCAATTTGCGAACAAATCGGTGGAAAACTGACCAAACGGCAAGTGAAAAACTTTTTGACAACTTGTAAGTCGGAAAATTCTAGGAAAAGTATTTCACGATTTTCCGGTCGTGTGAGATATCAAACGACGCGGAAAAATATTAGAAATTTTTTTTTGCAATTTGCGAACAAATCGATGGAAAATTGACCAAACGGCGAGTGAAAAACTTTTTGACAGCTTGTCAGTCGGAAAATTCTAGGAAAAGTTTTTCACGATTTTACGGTCGTGTGAGATATCAAACGACGCGGTAAAATATAAGAAAATTTTTGGTGCCATTTGCGAACAAATCGGTGGAAAACTGACCAAACGGCGAGTGAAAAACTTTTTGACAACCTGTCAGTCGGAAAATTCGATTAAAAGTTTTTCACGATTTTCCGGTCGTGTGAGATGGCAAACGATGCGGTAAAATATAAGAAAATTTTTGGTGCGATTTGCGAACAAATCGGTGGAAAACTGACCAAACGGCGAGTGAAAAACTTTTTGACAACTTGTCAGTCGGAAAATTCTAGGAAAAGTTTTTCACGATTTTCCGGTCGTGTGAGATATCAAACGACGCGGTAAAATATAAGAAAATTATTGGTGCCATTTGCGAACAAATCGGTGGAAAACTGACCAAACGGCGAGTGAAAAATTTTTTGACAACCTGTCAGTCGGAAAATTCGATTAAAAGTTTTTCACGATTTTCCGGTCGTGTGAGATATCAAACGACGCGGTAAAATATAAGAAAATTTTTGGTGCCATTTGCGAACAAATCGGTGGAAAACTGGCCAAACGGCGAGTGAAAAACTTTTTGACAACTTGTCAGTCGGAAAATTCTAGAAAAGTTTTTCACGATTTTCCGGTCGTGTGAGATATCAAACGATGCGGTAAAATAAAAGAAAATGTTTGGTGCAATTTGCGAACAAATCGGTGGAAAGCTGACCAAACGGCGAATGAAAAACTTTTTGACAACCTGTCAGTCGGAAAATTCGATTAAAAGTTTTTCACGATGTTCCGGTCGTGTGAGATGGCAAACGATGCGGTAAAATATAAGAAAATTTTTGGTGAAACTTGCAAACAAATCGGTGGAATATTGACCAAACGGCGAGTGAAAAACTATTTGACAACTTGTCAGTCGGAAAATTCTAGGAAAAGTTTTTCACGATTTTCCGGTCGTGTGAGATATCAAACGATGCGGTAAAATAAAAGAAAATTTTTGGTGCAATTTGCGAACAAATCGGTGGAAAATTGACCAAACGGCGAGTGAAAAACTTTTTGACAGCTTGTCAGTCGGAAAATTCTAGGTAAAGTTTTTCACGATTTTCCGGTCGTGTGAGATGGCAAACGACGCGGTAAAATATACGAAAATTTTTGGTGCAATTTGCGAAAAAATCGGTGGAAAATTGACCAAACGGCGAGTGAAAAACTTTTTGACAGCTTGTCAGTCGGAAAATTCTAGGAAAAGTTTTTCACGATTTTACGGTCTTGTGAGTTTGCAAAAGACGCGGAAAAATAAAACCAAATTTTTGGCGCAAACCGCAAGTGGATCGAAGCAAAACCGACGAAACGATGAGTGAAAAACTTTTGTACCAGAAAAATTAATTTTTCCGTCAATGGGGATAAAATTAAATTCCTGTCAATCGGGATAAACTAAAATTTCTGTCCCAACAAGCAGTTTTTCGGCCCAAAATTTAGGGAACGTTGTTGGTAACGGTGTTTTGAGCCCAGCTGATGCCCAGGTACCCCCCGTGGGTAGTGCAGGACACCAGCCACGACCACCTCCCACCCTTCCCAAACCACCCCCTCACCCAAGCACCGTTGACGGGGCAAGGGGGAAAGGCAAGGTTAATATGCACGGTGAGCAAAAGGCGAGGTTTATATGCATGGTAAACTGCCTTTTGCCCAAAAACTCACTTTTCCGTACGAGCTAGCGGAAAGCAATGTTCAGCACGAATGTTTATCGCCACGAGGCCTATCTTTCGTCCATATACGGCATTTCGATCCGAGGTACGCAAAAGGGCGATATGGCCGGTTCACGTATGTGACAAAAAGTGTGCACAAAATGCGCCACCAAGTGTAATTCCCTTAACGGCATGGCAAAAACCGTTTTGGCAAGTACTAATCTTGTTGGAACTTTGCTTTGGACACTTTAAAGCGCTAACTGGTAACGCGGAGACGATATTCGGGGATTTGGGCAAAAGGCAAGGTTATTATGCATGGTGAGCAAAAGGCAAGGTAAATATGCGTGGTAAACTGCCTTTTCCCCAAAAACTTACTTTTCCGTACGATCTAGTGGAAAGCAATGTTCGGCGCGAATGTTTATCGCCACGAGGCCTATCTTTCGTCCGCATACGGCATTTCGATCCGAGGTACGCAAACGGGCGATATGGCCGATACACGTTTGAGACAAAAAGTGTGCACAAAATGCGCCACCGCGTGTAATTCCCGGACCCGCATGGCAAGCACAGTTTTGGCAAGAACTTCTCATGTTGGAACTTTGATTCGAACACTTGGAAGCGCTAACTGGTAACGCGGAGACGAAATTCGGGGATTTGGCCAAAAGGCAAGGTTAATATACATGGTAAGCAAAAGGCGAGGTAAATATGCATGGTAAACGGTCTTTGGCCCAAAAACTCACTTTTCTGTACGAGCAACCGGAAAGCAATGTTCGGCACGAATGTTTATCTCTACAAGGCCTATCTTTTGCCTATACATGGCATTTCGATCCGAGGTACGCAAAAGGGCAATATGGCCGATAGACGTATGTGACAAAAAGTGTGCACAAAATGCGCCACCGCGTGTAATTCCCTTAACGGCATGGCAAGCACCGTTTTGGCAAGTACTTATCATGTTGGAACTTTGATCCGAACACTTGGAAGCGCTAACTGGTAACGCGGAGACGATATTAGGGGATTTGGGCAAAAGGCAAGGTTAATATGCATGGTGAGCAAAAGGCGAGAAAAATATGCATGGTAAACTGCCTTTTCCCCAAAAACTTACTTTTCCGTACGAGCTAGCGGAAAGCGATACTAGGCACGAATGTTTATCGCTATGAGGCCTATCTTTCGTCTATATACGGCATTTCGATCCGAGGTACGCAAACGGGCGATATGGCCGATACACGTTTGTGACAAAAAGTGTGCACAAAATGCGCCTATCCCAACACTTGGTCAAAATCTACCTTGAAGCACGAATAACGGCCAGGTGGTATAAGATAGCGGCTTATCGAAGAGTTTTTAAAGTTGGGCGGGCGGAGACGTATCTTTTATTACTTGGGGACAACCCGGTCAGAGGGCTGCAAGTCGGTCATATGGTTGGTTGATGGTTTGGAACGACCACTTTTGTACCACGGTGAGGTACCTTTCATGAATTATTGCTCAGCCTTTATGATACTGAGCGATAAGTTTGTCACTGATAAGAAAAGGTCTTGAGTGGTACTGATAAGTAAAAATGCAAATAAAATATTGGCGTGTAGCTGTGCGAAGCTATTGAGCAAATATGGAGAAAATTGGGTAAGAAGTCGCTGGAAATGGCGCTTGGACCGAGAATACCGTCGAAGCGGTATGTGATAGATACCTTGAAACGAATAGTTTTAATTTTGTCGTAGCATGAGAAACAAAAAAGTATTTAGGGCCAAGGCGGTTGCTTGCCTCCAAAGTGGAGTTATCGGTGATTCATGGTATGCCCCCAAGAACGGTCAAAACAGCTTAAGGTACCTCTCATGTCGGAAAATTGGTGGAAATTTTTTTCATGATTTTGCGGTCGTGGAGGATGACAAAAGACGCGAAAAAATACAAGAAAATTGTCGATGCAAACTGCAAACAAATCGGTAGAAAATTGACCAAACGGCGAGAGAAAAACTTTTTGGCAGCTTGTCAGTCGGAAAATTCTAGGAAACGTTTTTCACGATTTTGCGGTCGTGTTAAAATGCAAAAGACGCGGAAAAATATAACAAAATTTTCGGCGCAAACCGCAAGTGGATCGAAGCAAAACCGACGAAACAATGAGTGAAAAACTTTAGTACCAGAAAAATTAAATTTTCTGTCAATGGGGATAAAATCAAATTCCTGTCAATGGGGATAAAATAAAATTTCTGTCCCAACAAGCAGTTTTTCCGCCCAAGATTAAGGGAACGTTGGTGGTAACGGTGTTTTTAGCCTAGCTGGTGCCCAGGTACCCCCCCTTGGGTAGTGCAGGACCCCAGCAACGACCACCTCCCTTCCTCCCCAACCCACCTCCTCTCCCACGCACCGTTGAGGGGGCAAGGGGGAAAGGCAAGGTTAATATGCATGGTGAGCAAAAGGTGAGGTAAATATGCATGGTAAACTGCCTCTTGCCCAAAAACTCACTTTTCCGTACGAGCTAGCAGAAAAAAATGTTCGGCGCGAATGTTTATCGCCACAAGGCCTATCTTTCTTACATACTTGGCATTTCGATCCGAGGTACGCAAAAGGGCGATATGGCCGATTCACGCATGTGACAAAAAGTGTGCACAAAATGAGCCACCGCGTGTAATTCCCTTAACGGCATGGCAAAAACCGTTTTGGCAAGTACTAATCTTGTTGGAACTTTGCTTTGGACACTTTAAAGCGCTAACTGGTAACGCGGAGACGATATTCGGGGATTTGGGCAAAAGGCAAGGTTAATATGCATGGTGAGCAAAAGGCAAGGTAAATATGCGTGGTAAACTGCCTTTTCCCCAAAAACTTACTTTTCCGTACGATCTAGTGGAAAGCAATGTTCGGCGCGAATGTTTATCGCCACGAGGCCTATCTTTCGTCCGCATACGGCATTTCGATCCGAGGTACGCAAACGGGCGATATGGCCGATACACGTTTGAGACAAAAAGTGTGCACAAAATGAGCCACCGCGTGTAATTCCCTTAACGGCATGGCAAGCACCGTTTTGGCAAGTACTTATCATGTTGGAACTTTGATCCGAACATTTGAAAGCGCTTACTGGTAACGTGGAGACGAAATTCGGGGATTTGGGCAAAAGGCAAGGTTAATATGCATGGTGAGCAAAAGGCGAGGTAAATATGCATGGTAAACTGCCTTTTGCCCAAGAACTCACTTTTCCTTACCAGCTAGCGGAAAGCAATGTTCCGCACGAATGTTTATCACCACAAGGCCTATCTTTTGTCGTACATGGCATTTCGATCCGAGGTACGCAAAAGGGCAATATGGCCGATAGACGTATGTGACAAAAAGTGTGCACAAAATGCGCCACCAAGTGTAATTCCCTTAACGGCATGGCCAGCACCGTTTTGGCAAGTACTTATCATGTTGGAACTTTGCTCCGAACACTTGGAAGCGCTAACTGGTAACGCGGAGACGATATTGGGGGATTTGGCCAAAAGACAAGGTTTATATGCATGGTGAGCAAAAGGCGAGGTATATATGCATGTTAAACTGCCTTTTCCCCAAAAACTCACTTTTCCGTACGAGCTAGCGGAAAGCAATGTTCAGCACGAATGTTTATCGCCACGAGGCCTATCTTTCGTCCATATACGGCATTTCGATCCGAGGTACGCAAAAGGGCGATATGGCCGATACACGTGTGTGACAAAAAGTGTGCACAAAATGCGCCACCAAGTTTAATTCCCTTAAAGGAATGGCAAGCACCGTTTTGGCAAGTACTTATCATGTTGGAACTTTGATCCGAACACTTGGAAGCGCTAACTGGTAACGCGGAGACGATATTGGGGGATTTGGCCAAAAGGCAAGGTTAATATGCATGGTGAGCAAAAGGCGAGGTAAATATGCATGTTAAACTGCCTTTTCCCCAAAAACTCACTTTTCCGTACGAGCTAGCGGAAAGCAATGTTCGGCACGAATGTTTATCGCAACAAGGCCTATCTTTTGTCCATATACGGCATTTCGATCCGAGGTACGCAAAAGGGCGATATGGCCGATACACGTATGTGACAAAAAGTGTGCACAAAATGCGCCACCAAGTGTAATTCCCGGACCGGCATGGCAAGCACTGGTTTGGCAAGTACTTATCATGTTGGAACTTTGATCTGAACACTTAAAAGCGCTTACTTTAAACGCGGAGGCGATATTCGGGGGTTTGAGCAAAAGGCAAGGTTAATATGCAGTGGCGTCTCGTGAGAAAATAAGATGGTTGTGCACCTTCAAAACAAGTAATACCTTCTTAGGTAAACCATATAACGTGGTTTATTAGAACCAGAACGACATGACACACGACGACGAATTTGGTCAGGATGTTAAGTGAAAGAATAGGTTGAGAAACCGTGAATGGTCTATTTAGTTCTGCAATCTTTAATTGCTACTAAAAGAATCGACCTGAAAAACGAATTTAACAGCTCATCTACGATGTCCTGCTAGATGTCGATGCACAAATTGACTGGTAATTTCACGCTAAATAGAACAATTGCATGAAAAATCTTTCGAATGAAGTTGACCAGCAATATTACCCAGTCCAGCATGCCTGCTTAGACATTTTTAATTAGCTTTAAATTGTTGGCTACATTTGCGTGTTTGTTTCCTCGATTTTAATCCATAGTTTTATTTTTTTTCAAATTCACTTCACGATCGTCAATATCTACTCGATAAATATATCCGCGGTTAGAAAATATTTGTGAATCAAATTCTTATTTGGCAAGTCAGACTCACCTCGGGCCCGGCCTGAGTACAATGCTATGTGCACAGGAAAGGCACCTTTACATTGACAATTTCACATGGACGCATCGAACACATGCACGAGAGAACTAATGTGTACATATACGATCGGCTAGTGCACTGGCAGAAGTGCCCACCCGTTAACAAAACCAATCGACTTTCCAGCTGGATTTTGACGCTTGCTAATAAGAAAACTAGTGCTTCTTCACCGTTCGTAATGAGAATGGAATTTTGAGACTGTGGTTAAGAGAACTGTTCTTATTTGATTAAAGATGCTCGTTTGTAGCAGCGGTGCACCAGCAGAAGTGCCCAGCGCAGCGTTGTAAAGCGTTAAGTAGATTTTTAACGCAACTGTTGCGGCTGGAAATAACAATACCATAACTAAACAAATAATTTGGTAATTCATTTTAAAAATTCATGACTGTGCAGTGCACAGGTTGCTCAGGTGGACAAGACGCCACTGTTAATATGCATGGTGAGCAAAAGGCGAGGTAAATATGCATGGTAAACTGCCATTTACCCAAAAACTCACTTTTCCGTACGAGCTAGCGGAAAGCATCGTTTGGCACGAATGTTTATCGCTACGAGGCCTATCTTTCGTCCATATACGGCATTTCGATCCGAGGTACGCAAAAGGGCAATATGGCCGATAGACGTATGTGACAAAAAGTGTGCACAAAATGCGCCACCGCGTGTAATTCCCTTAACGGCATGGCAAGCACCGTTTTGGCAAGTACTTATCATGTTGGAACTTTGATCCGAACACTTGGAAGCGCTAACTGGTAACGCGGAGACGATATTCGGGGATTTGGCCAAAAGGCAAGGTAAATATGCATGGTGAGCAAAAGGCGAGATAAATATGCATGGTAAACTGCCTTTTCCCCAAAAACTTACTTTTCCGTACGAGCTACCGGAAAGCAATGTTCGACACGACTGTTTATCGTCTCAACGACTATCTTTCGTACATACATGGCATTTCGATCCGAGGTACGCAAAAGGGCAATATGGCCGATACACGTATGTGACCAAAAGTGCACAAAATGCGCCACCAAGTGTAATTCCCTTAACGGCATGGCAAGCACCGTTTTGGCAAGTACTTATCATGTTGGAACTTTGATCCGAACACTTGGAAGCGCTAACTGGTAACGCGGAGACGATATTAGGGGATTTGGGCAAAAGGCAAGGTTAATATGCATGGTGAGCAAAAGGCGAGATAAATATGCATGGTAAACTGCCTTTTCCCCAAAAACTTACTTTTCCGTACGAGCTAGCGGAAAGCGATACTAGGCACGAATGTTTATCGCTATGAGGCCTATCTTTCGTCTATATACGGCATTTCGATCCGAGGTACGCAAACGGGCGATATGGCCGATACACGTTTGTGACAAAAAGTGTGCACAAAATGCGCCTATCCCAACACTTGGTCAAAATCTACCTTGAAGCACGAATAACGGCCAGGTGGTATAAGATAGCGGCTTATCGTAGAGTTTTTAAAGTTGGGCGGGCGGAGACGTATCTTTTATTACTTGGGGACAACCCGGTCAGAGGGCTGCAAGTCGGTCATATGGTTGGTTGATGGTTTGGAACGACCACTTTTGTACCACGGTGAGGTACCTTTCATGAATTATTGCTCAGCCTTTATGATACTGAGCGATAAGTTTGTCACTGATAAGAAAAGGTCTTGAGTGGTACTGATAAGTAAAAATGCAAATAAAATATTGGCGTGTAGCTGTGCGAAGCTATTGAGCAAATATGGAGGAAAGTGGGTAAGAAGTCGCTGGAAATGGCGCTTGGACCGAGAATACCGTCGAAGCGGTATGTGATAGATACCTTGAAACGAATAGTTTTAATTTTGTCGTAGCATGAGAAACAAAAAAGTATTTAGGGCCAAGGCGGTTGCTTGCCTCCAAAGTGGAGTTATCGGTGATTCATGGTATGCCCCCAAGTACGGTCAAAACAGCTTAAGGTACCTCTCATGTCGGAAAATTGGTGGAAATTTTTTTCACGATTTTGCGGTCGTGTAGGATGACAAAAGACGCGAAAAAATACAAGAAAATTGTCGATGCAAACTGCAAACAAATCGGTAGAAAATTGACCAAACGGCGAGAGAAAAACTTTTTGGCAGCTTGTCAGTCGGAAAATTCTAGGAAACGTTTTTCACGATTTTGCGGTCGTGTTAAATTGCAAAAGACGCGGAAAAATATAACAAAATTTTCGGCGCAAACCGCTAGTGGATCGAAGCAAAACCGACGAAACAATGAGTGAAAAACTTTAGTACCAGAAAAATTAAATTTTCTGTCAATGAGGATAAAATCAAATTCCTGTCAATGGGGATAAAATAAAATTTCTGTCCCAACAAGCAGTTTTTCCGCCCAAGATTAAGGGAACGTTGGTGGTAACGGTGTTTTTAGCCTAGCTGGTGCCCAGGTACCCCCCCTTGGGTAGTGCAGGACCCCAGCAACGACCACCTCCCTTCCTCCCCAACCCACCTCCTCACCCACGCACCGTTGAGGGGGCAAGGGGGAAAGGCAAGGTTTATATGCATGGTGAGCAAAAGGTGAGGTAAATATGCATGGTAAACTGCCTCTTGCCCAAAAACTCACTTTTCCGTACGAGCTAGCAGAAAAAAATGTTCGGCGCGAATGTTTATCGCCACAAGGCCTATCTTTCTTACATACTTGGCATTTCGATCCGAGGTACGCAAAAGGGCGATATGGCCGATTCACGCATGTGACAAAAAGTGTGCACAAAATGAGCCACCGCGTGTAATTCCCTTAACGGCATGGCAAAAACCGTTTTGGCAAGTACTAATCTTGTTGGAACTTTGCTTTGGACACTTGCAAGCGCTAACTGGTAACGCGGAGACGAAATTCGGGGATTTGGCCAAAAGGCAAGGTTAATATACATGGTAAGCAAAAGGCGAGGTAAATATGCATGGTAAACGGTCTTTGGCCCAAAAACTCACTTTTCTGTACGAGCAACCGGAAAGCAATGTTCGGCACGAATGTTCATCTCTACTAGGCCTATCTTTTGCCTATACATGGCATTTCGATCCGAGGTACGCAAAAGGGCGATATGGCCGATACACGTATGTGACAAAAAGTGTGCACAAAATGCGCCACCGCGTGTAATTCCCTTAACGACATGGCAAGCACCGTTTTGGCAAGTACTTATCTTGTTGTAACTTTGTTCCGAACACTTGGAAGCGCTTACTGGTAACGCGGAGGCGATACTCGGGGATTTGGGCAAAAGGCAAGGTTAATATGCATGGTAAGCAAAAGGCGAGGTAAATTTGCATGGTAAACTGCCTTTTGCCCAAAAACTCACTTTTCCGTACCAGTTAGCGGAAAGCAATGTTCCGCACGAATGTTTATCGTCTCAAGGACTATCTTTCGTCCATTCATGGCATTTCGATCCGAGGTACGCAAAAGGGCAATATGGCCGATACACGTATGTGACAAAACGTGTGCACAAAATGCGCCACCAAGTGTAATTCCCTTAACGGCATGGCAAGCACCGTTTTGGCAAGTACTTATCTTATTGGTCCTTTGATCCGAACACTTGGAAGCGCTAACTGGTAACGCGGAGACGATATTAGGGGATTTGGGCAAAAGGCAAGGTTAATATGCATGGTGAGCAAAAGGCGAGATAAATATGCATGGTAAACTGCCTTTTCCCCAAAAACTTACTTTTCCGTACGAGCTACCGGAAAGCAATGTTCGACACGAATGTTCATCTCTACAAGGCCTATCTTTTGCCTATACATGGCATTTCGATCCGTGGTACGCAAAAGGGCGATATGGCCGATACACGTTTGTGACAAAAAGTGTGTACAAAATGCGCCACCAAGTGTAATTCCCGGACCGGCATGGCAAGATCAGTTTTGCCAAGTACTTATCATGTTGGAACTTTGCTTTGGACACTTGAAAGCGCTAACTGGTAACGCGGAGACGATATCCGGGGATTTGGGCAAAAGGCAAGGTTAATATGCATGGTGAGCAAAAGGCAAGGTTAATATGCATGGTAAACTGCCTCTTGCCCAAAAACTCACTTTTCCGTACGAGCTAGCGGAAAGCAATGTTGCGCACGAATGTTTATCGTCTCAAGGACTATCTTTCGTCCATACATGGCATTTCGATCCGAGGTACGCAAAAGGGCGATATGGCCGATACACGTATGAGACAAAAAGTGTGCACAAAATGCGCCACCAAGTGTAATTCCCGGACCGGCATGGCAAGCACTGGTTTGGCAAGTACTTATCATGTTGGAATTTTGATCCGAACACTTGGAAGCGCTAACTGGTAACGCGGAGACGATATTAGGGGATTTGGGCAAAAGGCAAGGTTAATATGCATGGTGAGCAAAAGGCGAGGTAAATATGCATGGTAAACGGTCTTTGGCCCAAAAACTCACTTTTCTGTACGAGCAACCGGAAAGCAATGTTCGGCACGAATGTTCATCTCTACAAGGCCTATCTTTTGCCTATACATGGCATTTCGATCCGAGGTACGCAAAAGGGCGATATGGCCGATACACGTTTGGGACAAAAAGTGTGCACAAAATGCGCCACCGCGTGTAATTCCCTTAACGGCATGGCAAAAACCGTTTTGGCAAGTACTTATCATGTTGGAACTTTGCTTTGGACACTTGCAAGCGCTTACTGGTAAAGCGGAGACGATATTCGGGGATTTGGCCAAAAGACAAGGTTAATATGCATGGTGAGCAAAAGGCGAGGTAAATATGCATGGTAAACTGCCTTTTGCCCAAAAACTCACTTTTCCGAACGAGCTAGCGGAAAGCAATGTTCGGCACGAATGTTTATCGCTACAAGGCCTATCTTTCGTCCATACACGGCATTTCGATCTGAGGTACGCAAAAGGGCGATATGGCCGATACACGTATGTGACAAAAAGTGTGCACAAAATGCGCCACCAAGTGTAATTCCCGGACCGGCATGGCAAGCACTGGTTTGGCAAGTACTTATCATGTTGGAACTTTGATCTGAACACTTAAAAGCGCTTACTTTAAACGCGGAGGCGATATTCGGGGGTTTGAGCAAAAGGCAAGGTTAATATGCAGTGGCGTCTCGTGAGAAAATAAGATGGTTGTGCACCTTCAAAACAAGTAATACCTTCTTAGGTAAACCATATAACGTGGTTTATTAGAACCAGAACGACATGACACACGACGACGAATTTGGTCAGGATGTTAAGTGAAAGAATAGGTTGAGAAACCGTGAATGGTCTATTTAGTTCTGCAATCTTTAATTGCTACTAAAAGAATCGACCTGAAAAACGAATTTAACAGCTCATCTACGATGTCCTGCTAGATGTCGATGCACAAATTGACTGGTAATTTCACGCTAAATAGAACAATTGCATGAAAAATCTTTCGAATGAAGTTGACCAGCAATATTACCCAGTCCAGCATGCCTGCTTAGACATTTTTAATTAGCTTTAAATTGTTGGCTACATTTGCGTGTTTGTTTCCTCGATTTTAATCCATAGTTTTATTTTTTTTCAAATTCACTTCACGATCGTCAATATCTACTCGATAAATATATCCGCGGTTAGAAAATATTTGTGAATCAAATTCTTATTTGGCAAGTCAGACTCACCTCGGGCCCGGCCTGAGTACAATGCTATGTGCACAGGAAAGGCACCTTTACATTGACAATTTCACATGGACGCATCGAACACATGCACGAGAGAACTAATGTGTACATATACGATCGGCTAGTGCACTGGCAGAAGTGCCCACCCGTTAACAAAACCAATCGACTTTCCAGCTGGATTTTGACGCTTGCTAATAAGAAAATTAGCGCTTCTTCACCGTTCGTAATGAGAATGGAATTTTGAGACTGTGGTTAAGAGAACTGTTCTTATTTGATTAAAGATGCTCGTTTGTAGCAGCGGTGCACCAGCAGAAGTGCCCAGCGCAGCGTTGTAAAGCGTTAAGTAGATTTTTAACGCAACTGTTGCGGGTGGAAATTACAATACCATAACTAAACAAATAATTTTGTGATTCATTTAAAAAATTCATGACTGTGCAGTGCACAGGTTGCTCAGGTGGACAAGACGCCACTGTTAATATGCATGGTGAGCAAAAGGCGAGGTAAATATGCATGGTAAACTGCCATTTACCCAAAAACTCACTTTTCCGTACGAGCTAGCGGAAAGCATCGTTTGGCACGAATGTTTATCGCCGCAAGGCCTATCTTTCGTCCATATACGGCATTTCGATCCGAGGTACGCAAAAGGGCGATATGGCCGATACACGTATGTGACAAAAAGTGTGCACAAAATGCGCCACCGCGTGAAATTCCCGGACCGGCATGGCAAGCACCGTTTTGGCAAGTACTTATCATGTTGGAACTTTGCTTTGGACACTTGCAAGCGCTAACTGGTAAAGCGGAGACGATATTCGGGGATTTGGCCAAAAGACAAGGTTAATATGCATGGTGAGCAAAAGGCGAGGTAAATATGCATGGTAAACTGCCTCTTGCCCAAGAACTCACTTTTCCGTACGAGCTAGAGGAAAGCAATGTTCAGCACGAATGTTTATCGCCACAAGGCCTATCTTTCGTCCATATACGGCATTTCGATCCGAGGTACGCAACAGGGCGATATGGCCGATACACGTATGTGACAAAAAGTGTGCACAAAATGCGCCACCGCGTGTAATTCCCTTAACGGCATGGCAAAAACCGTTTTGGCAAGTACTTATCATGTTGGAACTTTGCTTTGGACACTTGCAAGCGCTTACTGGTAAAGCGGAGACGATATTCGGGGATTTGGCCAAAAGACAAGGTTAATATGCATGGTGAGCAAAAGGCGAGGTAAATATGCATGGTAAACTGCCTCTTGCCCAAAAACTCACTTTTCCGTACGAGCTAGCGGAAAGCAATGTTCGGCACGAATGTTTATCGCCGCAAGGCCTATCTTTTGTCCATATACGGCATTTCGATCCGAGGTACGCAAAAGGGCGATATGGCCGATACACGTATGTGACAAAAAGTGTGCACAAAATGCGCCACCGCGTGAAATTCCCTGACCGGCATGGCAAGCACTGTTTTGCCAAGTACTTATCATGTTGGAACTTTGCTCCGAACACTTGCAAGCGCTAACTGGTAATGCGGAGACGATATTGGGGGATTTGGCCAAAAAGCAAGGTTAATATGCATGGTAAGCAAAAGGCGAGGTAAATATGCATGGTAAACTGCCTCTTGCCCAAAAACTCACTTTTCCGTACGAGCTAGCGGAAAGCAATGTTCGGCACGAATGTTTATCGCCGCAAGGCCTATCTTTCGTCCATATACGGCATTTCGATCCGAGGTACGCAAAAGGGCGATATGGCCGATACACGTATGTGACAAAAAGTGTGCACAAAATGCGCCACCGCGTGAAATTCCCGGACCGGCATGGCAAGCACCGTTTTGGCAAGTACTTATCATGTTGAAACTTTGCTCCAAACACTTGGAAGCGCTAACTGGTAACGCGGAGACGATATTCGGGGATTTGGCCAAAAGGCAAGGTTAATATGCATGGTGAGCAAAAGGCGAGGTAAATATCCATGGTAAACTGCCTCTTGCCCTAAAACTCACTTTTCCGTACGAGCTAGCGGAAAGCAATGTTCGGCACGAATGTTTATCGCCGCAAGGCCTATCTTTCGTCCATATACGGCATTTCGATCCGAGGTACGCAAAAGGGCGATATGGCCGATACACATATGTGACAAAAAGTGTGCACAAAATGCGCCACCGCGTGAAATTCCCTTAACGGCATGGCAAGCACCATTTTGGCAAGTACTTATCATGTTGGAACTTTGCTCCGAACACTTGGAAGCGCTAACTGGTAACGCGGAGACGATATTGGGGGATTTGGCCAAAAAGCAAGGTTAATATGCATGGTGAGCAAAAGCGAGGTAAATATGCATGGTAAACTGCCTTTTGCCCAAAAACTCACTTTTTGTACGAGCTAGCGGAAAGCAATGTTTAGCACGAATGTTTATCGCCACAAGGCCTATCTTTCGTCCATATACGGCATTTCGATCCAAGGTACGCAAAAGGGCGATATGGCCGATACACGTGTGTGACAAAAAGTGTGCACAAAATGCGCCACCGCGTGAAATTCCCTTAACGGCATGGCAAGCACCGTTTTGGCAAGTACTTATCATGTTGAAACTTTGCTCCGAACACTTGGAAGCGCTAACTGGTAACGCGGAGACGATATTCGGGGATTTGGCCAAAAGGCAAGGTTAATATGCATGGTAAGCAAAAGGCGAGGTAAATATGCATGGTAAACTGCCATATGCCCAAAAACTCACTTTTCCGTACGAGCTAGCGGAAAGCAATGTTTAGCACGAATGTTTATCTCCACGAGGCCTATCTTTCGTCCATATACGGCATTTCGATCCGAGGTACGCAACAGGGCGATATGGCCGATACACGTATGTGACAAAAAGTGTGCACAAAATGCGCCACCGCGTGAAATTCCCTGACCGGCATGGCAAGCACCGTTTTGGCAAGTACTTATCATGTTGAAACTTTGCTCCGAACACTTGGAAGCGCTTACTGGTAAAGCGGAGACGATATTCGGGGATTTGGCCAAAAGGCAAGGTTAATATGCATGGTGAGCAAAAGGCGAGGTAAATATGCATGGTAAACTGCCTCTTGCCCAAAAACTCACTTTTTCTTACGAGCTAGCGGAAAGCAATGTTCGGCACGAATGTTTATCGCCGCGAGGCCTATCTTTCGTCCATATACGGCATTTCGATCCGAGGTACGCAAAAGGGCGATATGGCCGATACACGTATGTGACAAAAAGTGTGCACAAAATGCGCCACCGCGTGAAATTCCCTGACCGGCATGGCAAGCACCGTTTTGGCAAGTACTTATCATGTTGAAACTTTGCTCCGAACACTTGGAAGCGCTAACTGGTAAAGCGGAGACGATATTCGGGGATTTGGCCAAAAGGCAAGGTTAATATGCATGGTAAGCAAAAGGCGAGGTAAATATGCATGGTAAACTGCCTCTTGCCCAAAAACTCACTTTTCCTTACGAGCTAGCGGAAAGCAATGTTCGGCACGAATGTTTATCGCCGCGAGGCCTATCTTTCGTCCATATACGGCATTTCGATCCGAGGTACGCAAAAGGGCGATATGGCCGATACACGTATGTGACAAAAAGTGTGCACAAAATGCGCCACCGCGTGAAATTCCCTGACCGGCATGGCAAGCACCGTTTTGGCAAGTACTTATCATGTTGGAACTTTGATCCGAACACTTTTAAGCGCTTCCTGGTAACGCGGAGACGATATTCGGGGATTTGGCCAAATAGCAAGGTTAATACGCATGGTAAGCAAAAGGCAAGGTAAATATGCATGGTAAACTGCCGTATACCCCAAAACTCACTTTTCCGTACGAGCTAGCGAAAAGCAATGTGCAGCACGAATGTTCATCGCCACAAGGCCTGTCTTTCGTCCATACATGGCATTTCGATCCGAGGTACGCAAAAGGGCGATATGGCCGATACACGTGTGTGACAAAAAGTGTGCACAAAATGCGCCATCGCGTGTAATTCCCTTAACGGCATGGCAAGCACCGTTTAGGCAAGTACTTATCATGTTGAAACTTTGCTCCGAACACTTGGAAGCGCTAACTGGTAACGCGGAGACGATATTCGGAGATTTGGCCAAAAGGCAAGGTTAATATGCATGGTGAGCAAAAGGCGAGGTAAATATGCATGGTAAACTACCGTATACACAAAAACTCACTTTTCCGTACGAGCTAGCGGAAAGCACTGTTCGGCACGAATGTTATTCGCCACAAGGCCTATCTTTCGTCCATATACGGCATTTCGATCCGATGTACGCAAAAGGGCGATATGGCCAATTCACGTATGTGACAAAAAGTGTGCACAAAATGCGCCACCAAGTGTAATTCCCTGACCGGCATGGCAAGCACTGTTTTGGCAAGTACTTATCATGTTGGAACTTTGATCCAAACACTTGGAACCGCTAACTGGTAACGCGGAGACGAAAATCGGAGATTTGGCCAAAAGGCAAGGTTTATATGCATGGTGAGCAAAAGGCGAGGTAAATATGCATGGTAAACTGCCTTTTGCCCAAAAACTCACTTTTCCGTACGAGCTAGCGGAAAGCAATTTTCGGCACAAATGTTTATCGCCACGAGGCCTATCTTTCGTCCATTTACGACATTTCGATCCGAGGTACAAAAAAGGGCGATATGGCCGATACACATCTTATTATAAAAAATCCTTACCGTCACGCTCTAAAGGTGACGCTCCAAGGGTGACGCTCCTACTTGGATAAAGTGACGCACTAAAATCGATGCAAAACCACATTTTTGTATGGGCATTTTCGAAACGCTCATCCCATTGCATTGCATTGATCGCTATAGCAATCAGCATCCTTGGGGAAAATGGAAGGATCGCTATAGCAACCACAGTTAACAAGGGGAAACTAACAATTTACAATCCTGGGGGATTGAAGAAAAGTAAAACGGGTTTTTCAAAATGGTTCTAAGTTTTTTTTAAAAGAAAATGATAACAAAAGAACGGCGCCGGTCCCGGGGACTAAAAGTTCGATTGATTAGATTCATCAAGGAAACACTGGATTGATAATGCATCGTTCAACATGGTTCCAAAAATGCACCAAATCCGTGTTCGATATGCACGGGTAGCTTGGTGGCTTAGCTCGCTCGGATCAGTTTTGCTATGTATTTTCTTATACTGGAAATGCACGAACAATTCTTCGAAAGGGCTTCAATACAAAAAAGTAAAACCAACTTAAAAACAACCACATATGACACAGTTTTTGACACAATACACTATCACCGAAACAATCACAACACAATCACAAAAAAACTTCTCACTGAACGTCAGATCCTGAAGTAAAAATTATTGAGCCGGCTCAGACATTAAAAGCACACACACTCGCTACTAAGAAATCTTATTATAAAAAATCCTCAACAATCCACAGCCAATTTTACGGAACCTGAAGCGTTAACTTTAAGAGTTTTCGTCTGTCTGCCTACAGAGCCTATCGTCTACGTTTCTCTGTACTTTGATCGCCATGGCAATCAGCTCGCTTGAATAAAACGAAAGAGAACTTGGATAATAAAATTTATAAAACGAATATTCGGAAAAGCAGTGTTTGAAAAGATTAATGAGTGAAATATTTCTAAGGTCTTTACTTGAACAAAGTGATGCACTTAAAATGAAACCTCAACTTTATATGGAAACTCACCGAACAGTTATCCTATTACATTGTACTTTAAAATTTAACGCTTTTTAAATTTAAATGGTGGAAAGAGCACAATTGCGCAGCTCGAGTCACGGGAATTTCACATCGCGTTCAATTGAAATAGAGAAGGTATTTGATAGGCACTTAGAAGCAAATATAATTTTTTAAATTAAGTTGGTTTGTTATGGGACAATGGGACATCCATTCAGTCCCTATGGCTTGATTAGTACCATTTTATTATCAACGGGATACAGAAAATCACAGGAGAACATCATATTTCAGGAATCGAAAACATATCCTTCATTGAAAAAAGTAGGTCTCATACTTCTTTGAAATGGGTTAGATTGGACTGTTACGTGTGGCTTGGTGACAGTTTTCGGAATTTTAGCCGTTTTACAACACGTTCCTTAGACCAAGCACCTAATGCCATAAGCCATGGAACAAAACTTCCTATCGAGACAATGGTCTCCCAAACGGGATGATTAACCTGTATTTCCCGGGTACCGCATTTAGTAAGTAGATAAGACCGGGAATATTTGTCGACACAATTAATAAAACGGGTATCTGCCCTGTTATTTTTCTTTGTTAAATTTGGCATTATGATAGTCAGGAAATTATTCTATCCGTACAATGTAAAACACATTCCTCAGGTAAAGTCTTCAGTGATCAACAATTCTTCTGTTTGGTCTGATAAATTGTTCATTACCATTCAGCCATGAGCATGCCATAAGGCTGCCAGTGAGCCATTATCATATCAGAATAACAGGGAATTTGAATTTGGCATCTCACAGTTTGATACAGGTTCAATCTTCTAACTGGGCTGAAGCTTTGAGAAACTAAATTTTACACAACTTTACTAGATTCTAATGCAAATTCTTCCATCAACATGGGCCCATATACTATATTCTTCCATCAACATGGGCACTACAAAAAGTGTGCACAAAATGCGCCAACGCGTGTAATTCCCGGAACGGCATGGTAAGCACCGTTTTGGCAAGTACTTATCATGTTGGAACTTTGATCCGAACACTTGGAAGCGCTAACTGGTAACGCGGAGACGATATTCGGGGATTTGGGCAAAAGGCAAGGTTAATATGCATGGTGAGCAAAAGGCAAGGTAAATATGCATGGTAAACTGCCTTCTGCCCAAGAACTCACTTTTCCGTACGAGCTAGCGGAAAGCAATGTTCCGCACGAATGTTTATCGCTACAAGGCCTATCTTTCGTCCATACATGGCATTTCGATCCGAGGTACGCAAAAGGGCGATATGGCCGATACACGTATGTGACAAAAAGTGTGCACAAAATGCGCCACCAAGTGTAATTCCCTTAACGGCATGGCAAGCACCGTTTTGGCAAGTACTTATCATGTTGGAACTTTGCTCTGAACACTTGGAAGCGCTAACTGGTAACGCGGAGACGATATTCGGGGATTTGGGCAAAAGGCAAGGTTAATATGCATGGTGAGCAAAAGGCAAGGTAAATATGCATGGTAAACTGCCTTTTGCCCAAAAACTCACTTTTCCGTACGAGCTAGCGGAAAACAATGTTCCGCACGAATGTTTATCGCCTTGAGGCCTATCTTTTGTGCATTAACGGCATTTCGATTCGAGGTACGCAAAAGGGCGATATGGCCGATACACGTATGTGACAAAAAGTGTGCACAAAATGCGCCACCGCGTGAAATTCCCTCAACGGCATGGCAAGCACCGTTTTGGCAAGTACTTATCATGTTGGAACTTTGATCCGAACACTTTGAAGCGCTAACTGGTAACCCGGAGACGATATTCGGGGATTTGGGCAAAAGGCAAGGTTAATATGCATGGTGAGCAAAAGGCAAGGTAAATATGCATGGTAAACTGCCTTATGCCCAAGAACTCACTTTTCCGTACGAGCTAGCGGAGAGCAATGTTCGGCACGAATGTTTATCGCTACATGGCCTATCTTTCGTCCATATACGGCATTTCGATCCGAGGTACGCAAAAGGGCGATATGGCCGATATACGTATGTGACAAAAGTGTGCACAAAATGCGCCACCAAGTGTAATTCCCTTAACGGCATGGCAAGCACCGTTTTGGCAAGTACTTATCATGTTGGAACTTTGCTCCGAACACTTGGAAGCGCTAACTGGTAACGCGGAGACGATATTCGGGGATTTGGCCAAAAAGGCAAGGTTAATATGAATGGTGAGCAAAAGGCAAGGTAAATATGCATGGTAAACTGCCTTTTGCCCGTAAACTCACTTTTCCGTACGAGCTAGCGGAAAGCAATGATGGGCACGAATGTTTATCGCTACATGGCCTATCTTTCGTCCATATACGGCATTTCGATCCGAGGTACGCAAAAGGGCGATATGGCCGATACACGTATGTGACAAAAAGTGTGCACAAAATGCGCCACCAAGTGTAATTCCCTTAACGGCATGCCAAGCACTGTTTTGGCAAGTACTTATCATGTTGGAACTTTGCTTTGGGCACTTGGAAGTGCTAACTGGTAACGCGGAGACGATATTCGGGGATTTGGCCAAAAGGCAAGGTTAATATGCATGGTGAGCAAAAGGCGAGGTAAATATGCATGGTAAACTGCCTTTTGGCCAAAAACTCACTTTTCCGTACGAGCTAGCGAAAAGCAATGTTCGGCTGGAATGTTTATTCCCACGAGGCCTATCTTTTAACCATATACGGCATTTCGATCCAAGGTACGCAAAAGGGCGATATGGCCGATAAACGTATGTGACAAAAAGTGTGTTCTCTGCGTTAAGTTATAAGCGTTTGAAGGTGCAAGGGTTTGAAAAGTGCTTTCCATGAAAAAACGTGCTGCGAGAACAATTCCAAACACCATCGGATGACATCCTAAGTACTTCTCAACCACTTACAAACACATCCAAACACTATCGGATGACCTCCAAAGTACTTCCCAACCACTTACAAACACAAACGAACACCATCGGATCACATCCAACGTTCTTCCCAACCACTTACAAACACATCTGGACACCATCGGATGTCATCCGAAGTACTTCCAAACCACTAACAAACGACATTTTAAGTGATTCGGGACACTTGGGATGACGAACTTAGATGCTAGAAACGACTTTTAAAGTGATTCGTGACACTTGGGATGACGAACTAAGCTGCTAGAAACGACTTTTAAAGTGATTCGGAACACTTGGGATGGCAATGCTTGAAAATTACTCCTAAGTACTTGGCAACACCGAATATGTACTTTGAAGATGTTTGAAAATCACTCGCAAATACTTGGAACACCGAAAATGTACTTTGGAGATTTCTTGAAAATTACTCCCAAATACTTGGAAACACGGAAAATGTACTTTGGAGATGCTTGAAAATCACTCCCAAGTACTTGGAAATACCGAAATTGTATTTTGAAGATGCTTGAAAATCACTCCCAAGTACTTGGAAACACCAAAAATGTGATTTAGAGATGCTTGAAAATCACTCTCAAGTACTTTATTTGGAAAAATAACCGTTTGTAAAATTTGCGCGTCGCTGTTACTTCTTTGGTGGCATTGACCTTCCAGGAGAAACTGGTTCGGTACTGTAGCATACCGGTTGTGGAGTGCTTTGCGCATACGTTAGCCTACTTAAATTCGCTGAAAAATAAACCGTTGGTAAAACTAGGTCGCTTCCATTTCCTCCTCATGTTCTGCTTCGTTTACTGGCTGAAAGGCAAGGTTAATATGCATGGTGAGCAAAAGGCAAGGTAAATATGCAGGTAAACTGCCTTTTGCCCAAAAACTCACTTTTCCGTTCGAGCCTCGGATGCAAACCTTTCAAGAAAAAACTATGCAGTATCATCGCTACGGATGCGTTAGGATAGGCATCGTTTCGCACTTCATCTACCAGTAGGCCCCACAAGTCCGTGCACACTGTTATCGAGCCACCGAAGTCTCTTAGTATCTAAAAGAAATATAGAAGAACGTTATGAAGCATTGCATTTACCAACGAGAACCTACCTCGATTCGGTTTGAACGAGCCAGCTATCGAATGTATACTATTGAAGATCGATAACAATCCATGAAGTTTTTGTTGACGTGACGTCAAGGGGGAGGAAGATGTTTGTAATTCGAAAAAAATATTGAGTTTAAACCAGTTGGTTGATCCTTGACAAAAACTTAAGCACCAATTACTAGGCACACATTGCTTCCTAGAAAACTTTAAATAAGAGCGAAATAAACAAAATCTCTCTCTTGATCCTCGCACTTCGTTGTCACCGTTTGGGTTACTATTTGTCGCGTCCGAAACAACGATTCGAAATTTCGCGCTAGATCAGAAGCACTTTCTACGTACTTCCAACCAAGCTAAAGCACCGTTTAAGGTGCTTCCTAGCACTTTCTACGTACTTCCAACCAAGCAAAAACACCGTTGAAGGTGCTTCGAAACACTTTCTACGTACTTCCAACCAAGCTAAAACAACGTTCAAGGTGTTTCGAAGCACTTTCTACGCACTTCCAACCAAGCAAAAACACCGTTTAAGGTGCTTCGAAGCACTTTCTACGTACTTCCAACCAAGCAAAAACGCCGTTGAAGGTGCTAAGAAGCACTGCTACGTACTCCCAACCAAGCTAAAACACCGTTGAAGGTGCTTCGAAGCACTTCCTACGTTCGTCCAACCAAGCTTGAACACCGTTGAAGGTGCTTCGAAGCACTTTCTACGTACAGTCTGACAAGAAAGTATCCGTACAGTCACCAATTTCAACTTCAAGCCTGGTTATCTCAGCGACTACTGGACCTAGGACAACCATTTAAACGACATATCGTAGATAAACTTCTATTCTAACCAATGAGGTCTTAACATTTCGAGAAAGTTACTTGTAGGTCACTTTGTTCTATAGAAACCCAAAAAAAGGCTCAAAATCGATAACAAAAAAGTATCCGTACACCTTCTTTTCTTGAAGAAAAACACCGGTTTGGTGAGGTTCTAGTAGGCAAAATATCAACCTAGTCATTATTTTGAGTTTTAAAATGTCTAATAGTATGGCGGCAACCATTTCATATCATCATTTAACGTGAAATGGCCGGTGAAACTAGGCTAACAGCTGCAACCGATAGAGAACTATCTTTTTCATGTGATGTAAAGGGAACCTAAATTGGCAAGTTTATGAACCCTGTGAAAAATCTCATGCTTAGTCTCAGGAACGTATAATTTGTCGAATTAACGAGGATGCAACTAGACTAAACCCTGCAAACAGAAATCTTTCGTGGTTACTCAATCGCTATGAGGGGGTGATTGCTCGCACCGCTATGAAGTCCTCCATACTAAGAGTTTTTAAACATGGCGAACGAAGTGTCTAGATCACCAATCATATGATTTGATTACAACTCTTAAGAAGGTTTATTGGAAAAAACAATAACATTGCATAATTGTACGTTGCAAATTTTTCGTTTCTAAGGAAAGAATAAGGCAGACTGGGGATTTGCTAATCGCTGTATTTTGATGCCATTGCCGTGTCGGCACAGTGTTTTATACACTATATACAGACTAAATACAGACAAAATTAAGCAATTTTGCCCAAAAACGAATAACAATGGACACCCGATGTCGAACTCAACCATCAGTACGAGCAACGTTGTTATAACGATAAAACACAGTAGTTGAGAGTTTGTGTTATGGTGTTCCAAGGCCGTTAATTGAACTGGAAATATTGAATTAAGTATGAATCATCTGTGAGACATAGTCTACTTCGCCCATTTTGTCACTTGGACAAGCCATGCCTAGGATAAACTTTAAATGTTCAATAATATGTTCTCTGAGTAAAATAACGGTCTCTAGAATAGGCCTTGTATTGTCTAAGAGTGACCACTTTATGAGACCGTACAAGTGTTAACGATTTTCCCAAAGTCTCTGGAATCGATCTTTATACAACATTTGTCGAAA
This sequence comes from Anopheles coustani, assembly GCF_943734705.1. NCBI lineage: Eukaryota > Metazoa > Arthropoda > Insecta > Diptera > Culicidae > Anopheles > Anopheles coustani. The sequence goes on along the minus strand of NW_026525427.1, from coordinate 346,516 downwards.
GATACCTAGATTTACTAACGGGACATTATTGGACATTTCTTTCCGCTAGCTCGTACGGAAAAGTGAGTTTTTGCGAAAAAGGCAGTTTAACATGCATATTAACCTTGCCTTTTGCTCACCATGCATATTAACCTTGCCTTTTGCCCAAATCCCCGAATGTCGTCTCCGCGTTACCAGGTAGTGCTTGAAAAAGATCGGATCAAAGTTCCAACATGACAAGTACTTGCCAAAACGGTGCTTGCCATGCCGGTCCGGGAATTACACTTGGTGGCGCATTTTGTGCACACTTTTTGTCACATACGTGTATCGGCCATATCGCCCTTTTGTGTACCTCGGATTGAAATGCCGCAAATGGACGAAAGATAGGCCTCGTGGCGATAAACATTCGTGCCAAACATTGCTTTCTGCTAGCTCGTACGGAAAAGTGAGTTTTTGAGTTTGAGGCAGTTTACCATGCATATTTACCTCGCCTTTTGCTCACCATGCATATTAACCTTGCATTTTAGCCAAAACCCCGAATATCGTCTCCGCATTACCAGTTAGCGCTTCTAAGTGTTCGGAGCAAAGTTCCAACATGATAAGTACTTGCCAAAACGGTGCTTGTTATGCCGGTCCGGGAATTACACTTGGTGGCGCATTTTGTGCACACTTTTTGTCACATACGTGTATCGGCCATATCGCCCTTTTGTGTACCTCGGATCAAAATGCCATATATTGACAAAAGATAGGCCTTGTAGCGATAAACATTCGTGCCGAACATTGCTTTCCGCTAGCTCGTACGGAAAATGAGTTTTTGGTTACACGGCAGTTTACCATGCATATTTACCTCGCCTTTTGCTCACCATGCATATTAACCTTGCCTTTTGGCCAAATCCCCGAATATCGTCTCCGCGTTACCAGTTAGCGCTTCCAAGTGTTCGGAACAAAGTTACAACATGATAAGTACTTGCCAAAACGGTGCTTGCCATGCCGGTCCGGGAATTACACTTGGTGGCGCATTTTGTGCACACTTTTTGTCACATACGTGTATCGGCCATATCGCCCTTTTTCGTACCTCGGATCGAAATGCCGCAAATGGACGAAAGATAGGCCTCGTAACGATTAACATTCGTGTTGAACATTGCTTTCCGCTAGCTCGTACGGAAAAGTAAGTTTTTGGGCAAAAGGCAGTTTACCATGCATATTTACCTCGCCTTTTGCTCACCATGCATATTAACCTTGCCTTTTGCCCAAATCCCCGAATATCGTCTCCGCGTTTCCGGTTAGCGCTTCAAAGTGTTCGGATCAAAGTTCTAACATGATAAGTACTGGCCAAAACAGTGCTTGCCATGCCGTTAAGGGAATTACACGCGGTGGCGCATTTTGGGCACACTTTTTGTCACATACGTGTATCGGCCATATCGCCCTTTTGCGTACCTCGGATCGAGATGCCGTATATGGTCGAAAGATAGGCCTCGTGGCAATAAACATTCGTGCCAAACATTGCTTTCCGCTAGCTCGTACGGAAAAGTGAGTTCTAGGGCAAAAGGCAGTTTACCATGCATATTTACCTCGCCTTTTGCTCACCATGCATATTAACCTTGCCTTTTGCCCAAATCCCCGAATATGGTCTCCGCGTTACCAGTTAGCGCTTCAAAGTGTTCGGATCAAAGTTCTTACATGATAAGTACTGGCCAAAACAGTGCTTGCCATGCCGTTAAGGGAATTACACTTGGTGGCGCATTTTGTGCACACTTTTTGTCACATACGTGTATCGGCCATATCGCCCTTTTGCGTAACTCGGATCGAAATGCCGTATATGGACGAAAGATAGGCCTCGTGGCGATAAACATTCGTGCCTTACATTTCTTTCCGCTAGCTCATACGGAAAAGTGAGTTTTTGGGCAAAAGGCAGTTTACCATGCATATTTACCTCGCCTTTTGCTTACCATGCATATTAACCTTGCCTTTTGCCCAAATCCCCGAATATCGTCTCCGCGTTACCAGTTAGCGCTTCCAAGTGTTCAAAGCAAAGTTCCAACATGATAAGTACTTGCCAAAACGGTGCTTGCCATGCCGTTAAGGGAATTACACGCGGTGGCGCATTTTGTGCACACTTTTTGTCACATACGTGTATCGGCCATATCGCCCTTTTGCGTACCTCGGATCGAAATGCCGTATATGGACGAAAGATAGGCCTCGTGGCGATAAACATTCGTGCCGAACATTGCTTTCCGCTAGCTCGTACGGAAAAGTGAGTTTTTGGGCAAAAGGCAGTTTACCATGCATATTTACCTCGCCTTTTGCTTACCATGCATATTAACCTTGCCTTTTGGCCAAATCCCCGAATATCGTCTCCGGGTTACCAGTTAGCGCTTTCAAGTGTTCGGATCAAAGTTCCAACATGATAAGTACTTGCCAAAACAGTGCTTGCCATGCCGTTAAGGGAATTACACGCGGTGGCGCATTTTGTGCACACTTTTTGTCACATACGTGTATCGGCCATATCGCCCTTTTGCGTAACTCGGATCGAAATGCCGTATATGGACGAAAGATAGGCCTCGTGGCGATAAACATTCGTGCCTTACATTTCTTTCCGCTAGCTCATACGGAAAAGTGAGTTTTTGGGCAAAAGGCAGTTTACCATGCATATTTACCTCGCCTTTTGCTTACCATGCATATTAACCTTGCCTTTTGCCCAAATCCCCGAATATCGTCTCCGCGTTACCAGTTAGCGCTTCCAAGTGTTCGGAGCAAAGTTCCAACATGATAAGTACTTGCCAAAACGGTGCTTGCCATGCCGTTAAGGGAATTACACGCCATGGCGCATTTTGTGCACACTTTTTGTCACATACGTGTATCGGCCATATCGCCCTTTTGCGTACCTCGGATCGAAATGTCGTGTTTGGACGAAAGATAGGCCTTGTAGCGATGAACATTCGTGCCGGACCTTGCTTTCCGCTAGCTCGTACGAAAAAGTGAGTTTTTGGGCAAAAGGCAGTTTACCATGCATATTTACCTTGCCTTTTGCTCACCATGCATATTAACCTTGCCTTTTGCCCAAATCCCCGAATATCGTCTCCGCGTTACCAGTTAGCGCTTCCAAGTGTTCGGATCAAAGTTCTCACATGATAAGTACTTGCCAAAACGGTGCTTGCCATGCCGTTAAGGGAATTACACGCCATGGCGCATTTTGTGCACACTTTTTGTCACACACGTGTATCGGCCATATCGCCCTGTTGCGTACCTCGGATCGAAATGCCGTATATGGACGAAAGATAGGCCTTGCGGCGATAAACATTCGTGCCGAACATTGCTTTCCGCTAGCTCGTACGGAAAAGTGAGTTTTTGGGCAAAAGGCAGTTTACCATGCATATTTACCTCGCCTTTTGCTTACCATGCATATTAACCTTGCCTTTTGGCCAAATCCCCGAATATCGTCTCCGGGTTACCAGTTAGCGCTTTCAAGTGTTCGGATCAAAGTTCCAACATGATAAGTACTTGCCAAAACAGTGCTTGCCATGCCGTTAAGGGAATTACACGCGGTGGCGCATTTTGGGCACACTTTTTGTCACATACGTGTATCGGCCATATCGCCCTTTTGCGTAACTCGGATCGAAATGCCGTATATGGACGAAAGATAGGCCTCGTGGCGATAAACATTCGTGCCTTACATTTCTTTCCGCTAGCTCATACGGAAAAGTGAGTTTTTGGGCAAAAGGCAGTTTACCATGCATATTTACCTCGCCTTTTGCTTACCATGCATATTAACCTTGCCTTTTGGCCAAATCCCCGAATATCGTCTCCGCTTTACCAGTTAGCGCTTGCAAGTGTCCAAAGCAAAGTTCCAACATGATAAGTACTTGCCAAAACGGTGCTTGCCATGCCGTTAAGGGAATTACACTTGGTGGCGCATTTTGTGCACACTTTTTGTCACACACGTGTATCGGCCATATTGCCCTTTTGCGTTCCTCGGATCGAAATGCCATGTATGGACGAAAGATAGGCCTCAGAGCGATAAACATTCGTGCCGAACATTGCTTGCCGCTAGCTCGTACGGAAAAGTGAGTTTTTGGGCAAAAGGCAGTTTACCATGCATATTTACCTCGCCTTTTGCTTACCATGCATATTAACCTTGCCTTTTGCCCAAATCCCCGAATATGGTCTCCGCGTTACCAGTTAGCGCTTTCAAGTGTTCGGATCAAAGTTCCAACATGATAAGTACTTGCCAAAACAGTGCTTGCCATGCCGTTAAGGGAATTACACGCGGTGGCGCATTTTGGGCACACTTTTTGTCACATACGTGTATCGGCCATATCGCCCTTTTGCGTAACTCGGATCGAAATGCCGTATATGGACGAAAGATAGGCCTCGTGGCGATAAACATTCGTGCCTTACATTTCTTTCCGCTAGCTCATACGGAAAAGTGAGTTTTTGGGCAAAAGGCAGTTTACCATGCATATTTACCTCGCCTTTTGCTCACCATGCATATTAACCTTGCCTTTTGCCCAAATCCCCGAATATCGTCTCCGCGTTACCAGTTAGCGCTTCCAAGTGTTCAAAGCAAAGTTCCAACATGATAAGTACTTGCCAAAACGGTGCTTGCCATGCCGTTAAGGGAATTACACGCCATGGCGCATTTTGTGCACACTTTTTGTCACATACGTGTATCGGCCATATCGCCCTTTTGCGTACCTCGGATCGAAATGCCATGTATGGACGAAAGATAGGCCTAGTAGCGATAAACATTCGTGCCGGACCTTGCTTTCCGCTAGCTCGTACGAAAAAGTGAGTTTTTGGGCAAAAGGCAGTTTACCATGCATATTTACCTTGCCTTTTGCTCACCATGCATATTAACCTTGCCTTTTGCCCAAATCCCCGAATATCGTCTCCGCGTTACCAGTTAGCGCTTCCAAGTGTTCGGATCAAAGTTCTCACATGATAAGTACTTGCCAAAACGGTGCTTGCCATGCCGTTAAGGGAATTACACGCCATGGCGCATTTTGTGCACACTTTTTGTCACACACGTGTATCGGCCATATCGCCCTGTTGCGTACCTCGGATCGAAATGCCGTATATGGACGAAAGATAGGCCTTGCGGCGATAAACATTCGTGCCGAACATTGCTTTCCGCTAGCTCGTACGGAAAAGTGAGTTTTTGGGCAAGAGGCAGTTTACCATGCATATTTACCTCGCCTTTTGCTTACCATGCATATTAACCTTGCTTTTTGGCCAAATCCCCCAATATCGTCTCCGCGTTACCAGTTAGCGCTTGCAAGTGTTCGGAGCAAAGTTTCAACATGATAAGTACTTGCCAAAACGGTGCTTGCCATGCCGGTCAGGGAATTTCACGCGGTGGCGCATTTTGTGCACACTTTTTGTCACACACGTGTATCGGCCATATCGCCCTGTTGCGTACCTCGGATCGAAATGCCGTATATGGACGAAAGATAGGCCTTGCGGCGATAAACATTCGTGCCGAACATTGCTTTCCGCTAGCTCGTACGGAAAAGTGAGTTTTTGGGCAAGAGGCAGTTTACCATGCATATTTACCTCGCCTTTTGCTTACCATGCATATTAACCTTGCTTTTTGGCCAAATCCCCCAATATCGTCTCCGCGTTACCAGTTAGCGCTTGCAAGTGTTCGGAGCAAAGTTTCAACATGATAAGTACTTGCCAAAACGGTGCTTGCCATGCCGGTCCGGGAATTTCACGCGGTGGCGCATTTTGTGCACACTTTTTGTCACATATGTGTATCGGCCATATCGCCCTTTTGCGTACCTCGGATCGAAATGCCGTATATGGACGAAAGATAGGCCTTGCGGCGATAAACATTCGTGCCGAACATTGCTTTCCGCTAGCTCGTACGGAAAAGTGAGTTTTTGGGCAAGAGGCAGTTTACCATGCATATTTACCTCGCCTTTTGCTTACCATGCATATTAACCTTGCTTTTTGGCCAAATCCCCCAATATCGTCTCCGCGTTACCAGTTAGCGGTTCCAAGTGTTCGGAGCAAAGTTTCAACATGATAAGTACTTGCCAAAACGGTGCTTGCCATGCCGGTCCGGGAATTACACTTGGTGGCGCATTTTGTGCACACTTTTTGTCACATACGTGTATCGGCCATATCGCCCTTTTGCGTACCTCGGATCGAAATGCCGTATATGGACGAAAGATAGGCCTTGCGGCGATAAACATTCGTGCCGAACATTGCTTTCCGCTAGCTCGTACGGAAAAGTGAGTTTTTGGGCAAGAGGCAGTTTACCATGCATATTTACCTCGCCTTTTGCTTACCATGCATATTAACCTTGCTTTTTGGCCAAATCCCCCAATATCGTCTCCGCGTTACCAGTTAGCGCTTGCAAGTGTCCAAAGCAAAGTTCCAACATGATAAGTACTTGCCAAAACAGTGCTTGCCATGCCGTTCCGGGAATTACACGCGGTGGCGCATTTTGTGCACACTTTTTGTCACACACGTGTATCGGCCATATCGCCCTGTTGCGTACCTCGGATCGAAATGCCGTATATGGACGAAAGATAGGCCTTGCGGCGATAAACATTCGTGCTGAACATTGCTTTCCGCTAGCTCGTAAGGAAAAGTGAGTTTTAGGGCAAGAGGCAGTTTACCATGCATATTTACCTCGCCTTTTGCTTACCATGCATATTAACCTTGCTTTTTGGCCAAATCCCCCAATATCGTCTCCGCGTTACCAGTTAGCGCTTGCAAGTGTTCGGAGCAAAGTTCCAACATGATAAGTACTTGCCAAAACGGTGCTTGCCATGCCGGTCCGGGAATTACACTTGGTGGCGCATTTTGTGCACACTTTTTGTCACACACGTGTATCGGCCATATTGCCCTTTTGCGTTCCTCGGATCGAAATGCCATGTATGGACGAAAGATAGGCCTCAGAGCGATAAACATTCGTGCCGAACATTGCTTGCCGCTAGCTCGTACGGAAAAGTTAGTTTTTGGGCAAAAGGCAGTTTACCATGCATATTTACCTCGCCTTTTGCTTACCATGCATATTAACCTTGCCTTTTGCCCAAATCCCCTAATATCGTCTCCGCGTTACCAGTTAGCGCTTCCAAGTGTTCGGATCAAAGTTCCAACATGATAAGTACTTGCCAAAACGGTGCTTGCCATGCCGTTAAGGGAATTACACTTGGTGGCGCATTTTGTGCACACTTTTTGTCACACACGTGTATCGGCCATATTGCCCTTTTGCGTTCCTCGGATCGAAATGCCATGTATGGACGAAAGATAGGCCTCAGAGCGATAAACATTCGTGCCGAACATTGCTTGCCGCTAGCTCGTACGGAAAAGTTAGTTTTTGGGCAAAAGGCAGTTTACCATGCATATTTACCTCGCCTTTTGCTCACCATGCATATAAACCTTGCCTTATGCCCAAATCCCCGAATATCGTCTCCGCGTTACCAGTTAGCGCTTCCAAGTGTTCAAAGCAAAGTTCCAACATGACAAGTACTTGCCAAAACGGTGCTTGCCATGCCGTTAAGGGAATTACACTTGGTGGCGCATTTTGTGCACGCTTTTTGTCACATAAGGGTATCGGCCATATCGCCCTTTCGCGTACCTCGGATTGAAATGCCATATATGGACGAAAGATAGGCCTCGTGGCGGTAAACATTCGTGCCGAACATTGCTTTCCGCTAGCTCGTACGAAAAAGTGAGTTTTTGGGTAAAGGCAGTTTACCATGCATATTTACCTCGCCTTTTGCTCACCATGCATATTAACCTTGCCTTTTGCCCAAATCCCCGAATTTCGTCTCCGCGTTACCAGTTAGCGCTTCCAAGTGTTCAAAGCAAAATTATACCATGATAAGTACTTGCCAAAACGGTGCTTGCCATGCCGGTCAGGGAATAACACGCGGTGGCGCATTTTGTGCACACTTTTTGTCACATGCGTGAATCGGCCATATCGCCCTTTTGCGTACCTCGGATCGAAATGCCGTATTTAAACGAAAGATAGGCCGCGTGGCGATTAAGATTTGTGAAGAACATTGCTTTTCGCTAGCTCGTACGGAAAAGTGATTTTTTGGGCAAAAGACAGTTTACCATGCATATTTACCTTGCCTTTTGCTCACCATGCATATTAACCTTGCCTTTTGCCCAAATCCCCGATTACGTCTCCGCGTTACCAGTTAGCGCTTCCAAGTGTCCATAACAAAGTTCCAACATGATAAGAACTTGCCAAAACGGTGCTTACCATGCCGTTGAGGGAATTTCACGCGGTGGCGCATTTTGTGCACACTTTTTGTCACATACGTGTATCGGCCATATCGCCCTTTGGCGTACCTCGGATCGAAATTAAGTATATCAACGAAAGATAGGCCTCGTGGCAATGAACATTCGTGCCAAACATTGCTTTCCGCTAGCTCGTACGGAAAAGTGAGTTTTAGGGCAAGAGGCAGTTTACCATGCATATTTACCTCGCCTTTTGCTCACCATGCATATTAACCTTGCCTTTTGGCCAAATCCCCGAATATCGTCTCCGCTTTACCAGTTAGCGCTTGCAAGTGTCCAAAGCAAAGTTCCAACATGATAAGTACTTGCCAAAACGGTGCTTGCCATGCCGGTCAGGGAATTTCACGCGGTGGCGCATTTTGTGCACACTTTTTGTCACATACGTGTATCGGCCATATCGCCCTTTTGCGTACCTCGGATCGAAATGCCGTATATGGACGAAAGATAGGCCTTGTGGCGATAAACATTCGTGCCAAACATTGCTTTCCGCTAGCTCGTACGGAAAAGTGAGTTTTAGGGCAAGAGGCAGTTTACCATGCATATTTACCTTGCCTTTTGCTCACCATTCATATTAACCTTGCCTTTTTGGCCAAATCCCCGAATATCGTCTCCGCGTTACCAGTTAGCGCTTCCAAGTGTTCGGATCAAAGTTCCAACATGATAAGTACTTGCCAAAACGGTGCTTGCCATGCCGTTAAGGGAATTACACTTGGTGGCGCATTTTGTGCACACTTTTGTCACATACGTATATCGGCCATATCGCCCTTTTGCGTACCTCGGATCGAAATGCCGTATATGGACGAAAGATAGGCCATGTAGCGATAAACATTCGTGCCCAACATTGCTTTCCGCTAGCTCGTACGGAAAAGTGAGTTCTTGGGCAGAAGGCAGTTTACCATGCATATTTACCTTGCCTTTTGCTCACCATGCATATTAACCTTGCCTTTTGGCCAAATCCCCGAATATCGTCTCCGGGTTACCAGTTAGCGCTTCCAAGTGTTCGGATCAAAGTTCCAACATGATAAGTACTTGCCAAAACGGTGCTTGCCATGCCGTTGAGGGAATTTCACGCGGTGGCGCATTTTGTGCACACTTTTTGTCACATACGTGTATCGGCCATATCGCCCTTTTGCGTACCTCGAATCGAAATGCCGTTAATGCACAAAAGATAGGCCTCAAGGCGATAAACATTCGTGCGGAACATTGTTTTCCGCTAGCTCGTACGGAAAAGTGAGTTTTTGGGCAAAAGGCAGTTTACCATGCATATTTACCTTGCCTTTTGCTCACCATGCATATTAACCTTGCCTTTTGCCCAAATCCCCGAATATCGTCTCCGCGTTACCAGTTAGCGCTTCCAAGTGTCCAAAGCAAAGTTCCAACATGATAAGTACTTGCCAAAACGGTGCTTGCCATGCCGTTAAGGGAATTACACTTGGTGGCGCATTTTGTGCACACTTTTTGTCACATACGTGTATCGGCCATATCGCCCTTTTGCGTACCTCGGATCGAAATGCCATGTATGGACGAAAGATAGGCCTTGTGGCGATAAACATTCGTGCGGAACATTGCTTTCCGCTAGCTCGTACGGAAAAGTGAGTTTTTGGGCAAAAGGCAGTTTACCATGCATATTTACCTTGCCTTTTGCTCACCATGCATATTAACCTTGCCTTTTGGCATAATCCCCGAATATCGTCTCCGCGATACCAGTTAGCGCTTCCAAGTGTTCGGATCAAAGTTCGAACATGATAAGTACTTGCCAAAACGGTGCTTACCATGCCGTTCCGGGAATTACACGCGTTGGCGCATTTTGTGCACACTTTTTGTAGTGCCCATGTTGATGGAAGAATATAGTATATGGGCCCATGTTGATGGAAGAATTTGCATTAGAATCTAGTAAAGTTGTGTAAAATTTAGTTTCTCAAAGCTTCAGCCCAGTTAGAAGATTGAACCTGTATCAAACTGTGAGATGCCAAATTCAAATTCCCTGTTATTCTGATATGATAATGGCTCACTGGCAGCCTTATGGCATGCTCATGGCTGAATGGTAATGAACAATTTATCGGACCAAACAGAAGAATTGTTGATCACTGAAGACTTTACCTGAGGAATGTGTTTTACATTGTACGGATAGAATAATTTCCTGACTATCATAATGCCAAATTTAACAAAGAAAAATAACAGGGCAGATACCCGTTTTATTAATTGTGTCGACAAATATTCCCGGTCTTATCTACTTACTAAATGCGGTACCCGGGAAATACAGGTTAATCATCCCGTTTGGGAGACCATTGTCTCGATAGGAAGTTTTGTTCCATGGCTTATGGCATTAGGTGCTTGGTCTAAGGAACGTGTTGTAAAACGGCTAAAATTCCGAAAACTGTCACCAAGCCACACGTAACAGTCCAATCTAACCCATTTCAAAGAAGTATGAGACCTACTTTTTTCAATGAAGGATATGTTTTCGATTCCTGAAATATGATGTTCTCCTGTGATTTTCTGTATCCCGTTGATAATAAAATGGTACTTATCAAGCCATAGGGACTGAATGGATGTCCCATTGTCCCATAACAAACCAACTTAATTTAAAAAATTATATTTGCTTCTAAGTGCCTATCAAATACCTTCTCTATTTCAATTGAACGCGATGTGAAATTCCCGTGACTCGAGCTGCGCAATTGTGCTCTTTCCACCATTTAAATTTAAAAAGCGTTAAATTTTAAAGTACAATGTAATAGGATAACTGTTCGGTGAGTTTCCATCTAAAGTTGAGGTTTCATTTTAAGTGCATCACTTTGTTCAAGTAAAGACCTTAGAAATATTTCACTCATTAATCTTTTCAAACACTGCTTTTCCGAATATTCGTTTTATAAATTTTATTATCCAAGTACCCTTTCGTTTTATTCAAGCGAGCTGATTGCCATGGCGATCAAAGTACAGAGAAACGTAGACGATAGGCTCTGTAGGCAGACAGACGAAAACTCTTAAAGTTAACGCTTCAGGTTCCGTAAAATTGGCTGTGGATTGTTGAGGATTTTTTATAATAAGATTTCTTAGAAGCGAGTGTGTGTGCTTTTAATGTCTGAGCCGGCTCAATAATTTTTACTTTAGGATCTGACGTTCAGTGAGAAGTTTTTTTGTGATTGTGTTGTGATTGTTTCGGTGATAGTGTATTGTGTCAAAAACTGTGTCATATGTGGTTGTTTTTAAGTTGGTTTTACTATTTTGTATTGAAGCCCTTTCGAAGAATTGTTCGTGCATTTCCAGTATAAGAAAATACATAGCAAAACTGATCCGAGCGAGCTAAGCCACCAAGCTACCCGTACATATCGAACACGGATTTGGTGCATTTTTGCAACCATGTTGAACGATGCATTATCAATCCAGTGTTTCCTTGATGAATCTAATCAATCGAACTTTTAGTCCCCGAGACCGGCGTCGTTCTTTTGTTATCATTTTCTTTTAAAAAAAACTTAGAACCATTTTGAAAAACCCGTTTTACTTTTCTTCAATCCCCCAGGATTGTAAATTGTTAGTTTCCCCTTGTTAACTGTGGTTGCTATAGCGATCCTTCCATTTTCCCCAAGGATGCTGATTGCTATAGCGATCAATGCAATGCAATGGGATGAGCGTTTCGAAAATGCCCATACAAAAATGTGGTTTTGCATCGATTTTAGTGCGTCACTTTATCCAAGTAGGAGCGTCACCCTTGGAGCGTCACCTTTAGAGCGTGACGGTAAGGATTTTTTATAATAAGATGTGTATCGGCCATATCGCCCTTTTTTGTACCTCGGATCGAAATGTCGTAAATGGACGAAAGATAGGCCTCGTGGCGATAAACATTTGTGCCGAAAATTGCTTTCCGCTAGCTCGTACGGAAAAGTGAGTTTTTGGGCTAAAGACAGTTTACCATGCATATTTACCTCGCCTTTTGCTCACCATGCATATAAACCTTGCCATTTGCCCAAATCCCCCAATATCGTCTCCGCGTTACCAGTTAGCGCTTCCAAGTGTTTGGAGCAAAGTGCCAACATGATAAGTACTTGCCAAAACGGTGCTTGCCATGCCGTTAAGGGAATTACACTTGGTGGCGCATTTTGTGCACACTTTTTGTCACATACGTGTATCGGCCATATCGCCCTTTCGCGTACCTCGGATCGAAATGCCGTATATGAACGAAAGATAGGCCTCGTAGCGATAAACATTCGTGCCAAACATTGCTTTCCGCTGGCTCGTACGGAAAAGTGAGTTTTTGGGCAAGAGCCAGTTTACCATGCATATTTACCTCGCCTTTTGCTCACCATGCATATTAACCTTGCCTTTTGACCAAATCCCCAAATATCGCCTGCGCGTTACCAGTTATCGTGACAAGGTGAGACAATTTGCTTATTATTCATTTTTCCCTCCGGTCCCTCTTACCCCCCGAAAGTCGTGTTAAAAGTGCACTTTGTGCGACTTAGTTCCCTAATTTTGTGGTCATCATCCAATAGCTTCGTGTTCTTTCAAGTTAGCTTATTCAAACTTAGAGGTTTGAGTGAGTTTCGGATTTCTTAGATATTAAACGTTCTTTGTTTCGATTTCATCAAATTTTCTTTTGCATTTTTTTATGTTTATAATCAAATGTCATTTTACCAGTATAAACTTCTCACATTTTAAAATATTGAAGCCTTATTAAAAATTCAACTAAAATAGGGATGAAACGGGGAATTTTGAATGATTATTATTGAATACAAAGAAATGGTATAGAAATGGTCTTTTAAAAATAATGTTAAACACCCAAAGTGCGGCATTCCTCGATTTCTTATTTTTAAGGAACTCAACGATCAGGTGATGCGGACGGATCGTCTTTAATCAGCTTTACTCCAACATTTCTAAAATCATTAAAAAAAAAACGATTATGAGAATTGCATATGGTATTTTAATCGAATTTGATTATGAAAAAAAAATAGCAAAGACCTATTTACAAACCTTTTGAGCAACAAAGACTACGAGTCAATTTTCCCCTTGGCCTTCAGCTGCACGTATCTTAGATAAACCTTCGCTTTCTGCTTTGGAAGCGTTTTCAAAAATTGTTTAAGTTCGGCGAAGTATTGTTGCTGCATGTCTTTCCTATTTCTTGCGATGATTTGCTTTGAGGCATTTGAAAGCTTTTTAAATGACTCACGCAGACTGCTTGCTTTCCCAGTGTAAATGAATCGTGCAAAAAACTCAAGCGATGTTCTGTGAAATACAATTTGGGAATGATTTGGTTTTGCACTTGACGACATATAAAAGTACACGTTGTTGTGGCATTCTTACCTTGGTGGAAGGGTGGGTTCCCGCAACCTACCGCTGTTTGGAGTTTTTTTTCCTTTAAACGTCGCTCCAGGCCTATTACGAATGAGTTAGTAAAAAGAAGTAGTGTTTAAAAAATATACATCAGCATCTGGACCAAACAACTTCTCTTACCGTTCCTTGCCACTCCTTTCGTGAATAAGTGTTTCTTTCAAAAGGCGTATGTATTCATTTCTTGCATGATCCGATAGGCTTTCAATATATTGTGGCGCCTCCTGCAGGAAAAGTTCTTGCGCGTTATTCTTCACTGTTTCAATGATGCTCTTTAGTCGTCTTGACAGCCCCTCGAAGGTTTTTGTGCACTCCATCGGATCACCAAAATAGAGAAACTGGTTTTAAAATTGAAGCAAATTGCTGTTGGAAATAGGCAGAAATAGTTTAGTATTGTGTAACGGACCATTTTCGACGCAAAAACGTTTTTTCAAAAAATACCTTGGTGGTGGCTCAAGAAAATGTGATGAATATAGCATCTGTGCCGGACTGGTAACCCTTAAAATATAAAAAAAAAATATGTTTGTCAATCTAAGCAATGAAACATTCAAAACATAGTTGCACACCAGCGTGCTAAAGAACTGTTCAATGTTTTTACTGAACGCCTTCATTGTACAAAACATTTCTATCTTTAGCGAACCAATGTTGCTTTGCATGCGAAAACACATCGCAATGAAAGCTTCAATTTATTAAAACGAAAAACTTACGTTTCTGCTTGCCTGTCAGATGATGCAGTTGAATGGGTATCGCTGCTGATAGCACAGCGCATTGACTGCACGTAGTGTGTCAGCATTTGCTGGTGGCGAGGCTTTTTCTCTGACGGGAGCAAGTCGATGTAGTCAGCCATTTTTGAAACAAACGCTGCTTGTTGTTTGCTGAGCTCGGTTTGCAGCGCTTGTTTTTGTGCGGCAGTCAATTCCTTATACTGCTTAATGGCTGCCTTGCGCCACGCAACCGCCGGAATTGATTTGTTTTTATTGGAAAACTTGTGCATAAAATATTCGCTGAGTTGAAGTGGCACGTACTTTGGCTTCTCAGCATTTTTGTTATCCATTTTTTTCGTCGTCGTACTGAAAAAAAAACAAAACCATGAGATTACACAACAAAAAACCATCGTTTTAAATATACACAGTTATAAGAGCATCTTTCAACGCTGCTCGATATATGCAGGCCAATTCAATATTTTTTCCTGTCCCACATAGACCCTTAACTATGACCTGGTTGGAAATAGGTGGGGCTTGGGTTTGAGCGGGGGTGTAGGGTGTGTTCCGGTGAAACCAGAGTGGTCAGTTGCCCGGCACCGAGGCTCAAACCAGTTTTCCCCCCACTTTCATGTTGTTTCCTGCACTTGCTCGAAACTATCGAGCAGTATCGAGCAGTCGCTGTGCTGGTTGGGCGTGCCGGTCCGGAAAAACCCATGGTGTTAAATGTTTTTTTTGTCAAAATTCAAGTTTAAAGTAAATTCTTCTGTGGTTTTCACTGCAATATCCTTTACAACACATCATTGAGCACTTAAAAAAAATTATCAACTTTGCTTGACCACATGTCATGTTTTTAATGTTTTGCAACTAATGTCACCCGATATGCCAATTTTGAATCAATATCCGATTCGGCAAATCTTTACCGCTTTGGAAGCGATTTTTACTAAAAATTCACTCACTTTTCTGGAATCGCTTGAGTTTTTCATTTTCCTCACTTTTCACGTTTCTCACTTTTAAAGTCGTCCGTACTGCTCGGAGGTCGGAAGCAAAAGAGAATCTACCTCGTGGTCGATTCTGACAGATGTCATTTTTCATGGTGCTTAAGACTTAAGGTAGGGTAAGCATAAGATACTTGAACTAGAGGTAAAAACATGATCAAGGTGTCTAGGAACGTCTGGACTATTCGGTTATCAAACCGGCCCTGCTGGCAAATCAAGCACTCGAATCTCGCCCTCTCGTCCACCGGAGTACTCGAATTTTTCGAGCAAAGTCGAGCAAGCACGAATAGTGTAGGAATGATGGTTTTAAATGTCCGTGATGCACGAGTTACCAATGTTGGTGTAGCCAAACATACCCCATCCACCCCGTACCCCCACATCTTACCGCCCTGCACCCATGACAACTTTGGAGATGGTTCGAAGCACTTTTTATGTAAATCCAACCAAACCAAAACAACTTCCTAGGTGGTTCGAAGCACTTTTAACGTAATTTCAACTACACCAAAACAACTTCTAAGGTAGTTCGAAGCACTTTTTACGTAATTCCAAGCACACCAGAACAACTTCTAAGGTGGTTCGGAGCACTTTTTACGTAATTCCAACCACACCAAAACAACTTCTACGGTGGTTCGAAGCACTTTTTACGTAATTCCAACCACACCAGAACAACTTCTAAGGTGGTTCGGAGCACTTTTTACGTAATTCCAACCACACCAGAACAACTTCTAAGGTGGTTCGAAGCACTTTTTACGTAATTCCAACCACACCCGAACAACTTCTAAGGTGGTTCGAAGCACTTTTTACGTAATTCCAACCACACCAGAACAACTTCTAAGGTAGTTCGAAGCACTTTTTACGTAATTCCAACCACACCAGAATCACTTCTAAGGTGGTTCGAAGCACTTTTTTCGTAATTCCAACCACACCAAAACAACTTCTAAGGTGGTTCGAAGCACTTTTTACGAAATTCCAACCACACCAGAACAACTTCTAAGGTGGTTCGGAGCACTTTTTACGTAATTCCAACCACACCAGAACAACTTCTAAGGTGGTTCGAAGCACTTTTTACGTAATTCCAACCACACCAGAACAAGTTCTAAGGTGGTTCGTTGCACTTTTTACGTAATTCCAACCAAACCAAAACAACTTTGGAGATGAATGTCCCGTGTTTGGTACGTTCCGGTAAAAATCTATTTTGGAAAGTAGACCAGTAAGCGTTTCGAAGCATAGCGTATCTTTTCGGTATCCAGAATATAAAGTTAAACTATCCTCGTGCGTGATGATCGGATAAATACAATCCAAACGGTGGGTATGGGTGACGTACCACGGATTGAGTTCATGGGTACGAGAAATTATCCCGCGTAGTGAGTTCGAGGGTGCAGGGCGGTAAGATGTGGTGGGTAAGGGGTGGTTGGGGTATGTTCGGGCGCACCAACGTTGGTCCCTTTTGCACCACCGACATTAAAAACCATCTTTCCTACACTTTCCGTGCTTGCTCGACTTTGCTCGAAAAATTCGAGAACTTCGGTTGACAGCGGGGCTAGATTCGAGTAGTTGATTTGCCAGCGGGGCCGATTTGACAACCGAACATTCCAGACGTTGAAAAGTTTTTTGCTAAAATCTTCGTCAATTTTCCCCCAATTGGTCTGCGGTTTTCACTAAAAATTTTGAAATAATTTTGCGCGTCTATTGGTGTTAGGATCGACTGCGAACTCGAAAATTTTTTGCGACCATTTTTTCCCGAACCACGTGTCCAAACACCAGTTTTTTGCTTCTCTTTCTCTCAAATCCCATCCGATCGAACTGCGTTTTGCGGCGTTCATTTCAAAATAATTTTACGCGTCTTTTAATATGCATTTTGTTGAGATGTTCGAAAAAAATATGTTTTCATGAAAATAATGGGTTAGCACCTGAGACTACGCCCCGTGACGCCAAATGTGCCGCACAGGGTTTTCACTTTTTTTTAGAGTTCATAAAATGCGCATAAAGTATTGACAAAATGGTGATAGAAAAACCTGCTAACGTTTCGCTTTTGCTTAGCTAGTTAAACCATTTCTCCACATTCAAGCGCGATCTGTTCCATTGGTGTTAGTAAGCGAAGCATTAAAAGAGGGGGATATGGCCGGGACCTAGTTTAACCAACGGTTTTTTTTTCTCCGAATTTAAGTAGGCTAAAGTATTCGCCAAGCACACCACAACCGGTATGCTTCCGAACCGAATCAGTTTTTCCTGGACGGTCAAAGCCCCCAATGTGTTAACGGCGACGCGCAAATCATGGTAACGGTTCTTTTTCCGCCGAATTCCAGCCACGCGACGTGTGCACCGAGCAACCCTGACCTTGATAGAACCAATTCGATAATTCACGGTCAGTCTGCTTAGTTCGTTCTTCGCTTCTGCACTCATACTCAACGGAAAACATTTTTTTCCCATGAACTTAAGACGGTCATATTGGTCGTTGACCGTTAGTGGCGAGAACTTGGCCATATGGCAAGGTAAATATGCATGGTAAACTGCCTTTTGCCCAAAAACTCACTTTTCGGTATGAGGTAGCGGAAAGCATTGTTCGGCACGAATGTTTATCGCCACTAGGCCTACCTTTCGTTCATATACGGCATTTCGATCCGAGGTACGCAAAAGGGCGATATGGCCGATACACGTATGTGACAAAAAGTGTGCACAAAATGCGCCACCAAGTGTAATTTCCAGAACGGCATGGTAAATACCGTTTTGGCAAGTACTTATTATGTTGGAACTTTGATCCGAACACTTGAAAGCGCTAACTGGTAACGCGGAGACGATATTCAGGGATTTGGCCAAAAGGCAAGGTTAATATGCATGGTAAACTGCCGTTTAACCAAAAACTATTTTTTCCGTACGACCTAGCGGAAAGCAATGTTCGGCACGAATGTTTATCACCACAAGGCCTATCTTTTGTCGTACATGGCATTTCGATCTGAGGTACGCAAAAGGGCGATATGGCCGATACACGTTTGAGACAAAAAGTGTGCACAAAATGCGCCACCAAGTGTAATTCCCTTAACGGCATGGCCAGCACCGTTTTGGCAAGTACTTATCATGTTGGAACTTTGCTCCGAACACTTGGAAGCGCTAACTGGTAACGCGGAGACGATATTGGGGGATTTGGCCAAAAAGCAAGGTTAATATGCATGGTAAGCAAAAGGCGAGGTAAATATGCATGGTAAACTGCCATATGCCCAAAAACTCACTTTTCCGTACGAGCTAGCGGAAAACAATGTTCAGCACGAATGTTTATCGCCACAAGGCCTATCTTTCGTCCATACATGGCATTTCGATCCGAGGTACGCAAAAGGGCGATATGGCCGATTCACGTATGTGACAAAAAGTGTGCACAAAATGCGCCACCGCGTGTAATTCCCTGACCGGCATGGCAAGCACCGTTTTGGCAAGTACTTATCATGTTGAAACTTTGCTCCGAACACTTGGAAGCGCTAACTGGTAACGCGGAGACGATATTCGGGGATTTGGCCAAAAAGCAAGGTTAATATGCATGGTAAGCAAAAGGCGAGGTAAATATGCATGGTAATTTGCCTCTTGCCCAAAAACTCACTTTTCCGTACGAGCTAGCGGAAAGCAATGTTCAGCACGAATGTTTATCGCCACGAGGCCTATCTTTCGTCCATATACGGCATTTCGATCCGAGGTACGCAACAGGGCGATATGGCCGATACACGTATGTGACAAAAAGTGTGCACAAAATGCGCCACCGCGTGAAATTCCCGGACCGGCATGGCAAGCACCGTTTTGGCAAGTACTTATCATGTTGAAACTTTGCTCCGAACACTTGGAACCGCTAACTGGTAACGCGGAGACGATATTGGGGGATTTGGCCAAAAAGCAAGGTTAATATGCATGGTAAGCAAAAGGCGAGGTAAATATGCATGGTAAACTGCCTCTTGCCCAAAAACTCACTTTTCCGTACGAGCTAGCGGAAAGCAATGTTCGGCACGAATGTTTATCGCCGCAAGGCCTATCTTTCGTCCATATACGGCATTTCGATCCGAGGTACGCAAAAGGGCGATATGGCCGATACACGTATGTGACAAAAAGTGTGCACAAAATGCGCCACCGCGTGAAATTCCCGGACCGGCATGGCAAGCACCGTTTTGGCAAGTACTTATCATGTTGGAACTTTGTTCCGAACACTTGGAAGCGCTAACTGGTAACGCGGAGACGATACTCGGGGATTTGGGCAAAAGGCAAGGTTAATATGCATGGTAAGCAAAAGGCGAGGTAAATATGCATGGTAAACTGCCATATGCCCAAAAACTCACTTTTCCGTACGAGCTAGCGGAAAACAATGTTCAGCACGAATGTTTATCGCCACAAGGCCTATCTTTCGTCCATACATGGCATTTCGATCCGAGGTACGCAAAAGGGCGATATGGCCGATACACGTATGTGACAAAAAGTGTGCACAAAATGCGCCACCGCGTGAAATTCCCGGACCGGCATGGCAAGCACCGTTTTGGCAAGTACTTATCATGTTGAAACTTTGCTCCGAACACTTGGAACCGCTAACTGGTAACGCGGAGACGATATTGGGGGATTTGGCCAAAAAGCAAGGTTAATATGCATGGTAAGCAAAAGGCGAGGTAAATATGCATGGTAAACTGCCATATGCCCAAAAACTCACTTTTCCGTACGAGCTAGCGGAAAACAATGTTCAGCACGAATGTTTATCGCCACAAGGCCTATCTTTCGTCCATACATGGCATTTCGATCCGAGGTACGCAAAAGGGCGATATGGCCGATACACGTATGTGACAAAAAGTGTGCACAAAATGCGCCACCGCGTGAAATTCCCTGACCGGCATGGCAAGCACCGTTTTGGCAAGTACTTATCATGTTGAAACTTTGCTCCGAACACTTGGAAGCGCTTACTGGTAACGCGGAGACGATATTCGGGGATTTGGCCAAAAGGCAAGGATAATATGCATGGTAAGCAAAAGGCGAGGTAAATATGCATGGTAAACTGCCATATGCCCAAAAACTCACTTTTCCGTACGAGCTAGCGGAAAGCAATGTTTAGCACGAATGTTTATCTCCACGAGGCCTATCTTTCGTCCATATACGGCATTTCGATCCGAGGTACGCAACAGGGCGATATGGCCGATACACGTATGTGACAAAAAGTGTGCACAAAATGCGCCACCGCGTGAAATTCCCTTAACGGCATGGCAAGCACCATTTTGGCAAGTACTTATCATGTTGGAACTTTGCTCCGAACACTTGCAAGCGCTAACTGGTAACGCGGAGACGATATTGGGGGATTTGGCCAAAAAGCAAGGTTAATATGCATGGTAAGCAAAAGGCGAGGTAAATATGCATGGTAAACTGCCTCTTGCCCAAAAACTCACTTTTCCGTACGAGCTAGCGGAAAGCAATGTTCGGCACGAATGTTTATCGCCGCAAGGCCTATCTTTCGTCCATATACGGCATTTCGATCCGAGGTACGCAAAAGGGCGATATGGCCGATACACGTATGTGACAAAAAGTGTGCACAAAATGCGCCACCGCGTGAAATTCCCGGACCGGCATGGCAAGCACCGTTTTGGCAAGTACTTATCATGTTGGAACTTTGTTCCGAACACTTGGAAGCGCTAACTGGTAACGCGGAGACGATACTCGGGGATTTGGGCAAAAGGCAAGGTTAATATGCATGGTAAGCAAAAGGCGAGGTAAATATGCATGGTAAACTGCCTCTTGCCCAAAAACTCACTTTTCCGTACGAGCTAGCAGAAAGCAATGTTCGGCACGAATGTTTATCACTACGAGGCCTATCTTTCGTCCATATACGGCATTTCGATCCGAGGTACGCAAAAGGGCGATATGGCCGATACACGTGTGTGACAAAAAGTGTGCACAAAATGCGCCACCGCGTGAAATTCCCGGACCGGCATGGCAAGCACCGTTTTGGCAAGTACTTATCATGTTGGAACTTTGCTTTGAACACTTGGAAGCGCTAACTGGTAACGCGGAGACGATATTGGGGGATTTGGCCAAAAAGCAAGGTTAATATGCATGGTAAGCAAAAGGCGAGGTAAATATGCATGGTAAACTGCCTCTTGCCCAAAAACTCACTTTTCCGTACGAGCTAGCGGAAAGCAATGTTTAGCACGAATGTTTATCGCCACAAGGCCTATCTTTCGTCCATATACGGCATTTCGATCCGAGGTACGCAAAAGGGCGATATGGCCGATACACGTGTGTGACAAAAAGTGTGCACAAAATGCGCCACCGCGTGAAATTCCCGGACCGGCATGGCAAGCACCGTTTTGGCAAGTACTTATCATGTTGAAACTTTGCTCCGAACACTTGGAAGCGCTAACTGGTAACGCGGAGACGATATTGGGGGATTTGGCCAAAAAGCAAGGTTAATATGCATGGTAAGCAAAAGGCGAGGTAAATATGCATGGTAAACTGCCTCTTGCCCAAAAACTCACTTTTCCGTACGAGCTAGCGGAAAGCAATGTTCGGCATGAATGTTTATCGCTCTGAGGCCTATCTTTCGTCCCTACACGGCATTTCGATCCGAGGTACGCAACAGGGCGATATGGCCGATACACGTATGTGACAAAAAGTGTGCACAAAATGCGCCACCGCGTGAAATTCCCGGACCGGCATGGCAAGCACCGTTTTGGCAAGTACTTATCATGTTGGAACTTTGATCCGAACACTTGGAAGCGCTAACTGGTAACGCGGAGACGATATTCGGGGATTTGGCCAAAAGGCAAGGTTAATATGCATGGTGAGCAAAAGGCGAGGTAAATATGCATGTTAAACTGCCTTTTCCCCAAAAACTCACTTTTCCAGACGAGCTAGCGGAAAGCAATGTTTAGCACGAATGTTTATCGCCGCAAGGCCTATCTTTCGTCCCTACACGGCATTTCGATCCGAGGTACGCAACAGGGCGATATGGCCGATACACGTGTGTGACAAAAAGTGTGCACAAAATGCGCCACCGCGTGAAATTCCCGGACCGGCATGGCAAGCACCGTTTTGGCAAGTACTTATCATGTTGGAACTTTGCTTTGAACACTTGGAAGCGCTAACTGGTAACGCGGAGACGATATTGGGGGATTTGGCCAAAAAGCAAGGTTAATATGCATGGTAAGCAAAAGGCGAGGTAAATATGCATGGTAAACTGCCTCTTGCCCAAAAACTCACTTTTCCGTACGAGCTAGCGGAAAGCAATGTTCGGCACGAATGTTTATCGCAACGAGGCCTATCTTTCGTCCATACATAGCATTTCGATCCGAGGTACGCAAAAGGGCGATATGGCCGATACACGTATGTGACAAAAAGTGTGCACAAAATGCGCCACCGCGTGAAATTCCCGGACCGGCATGGCAAGCACCGTTTTGGCAAGTACTTATCATGTTGAAACTTTGCTCCGAACACTTGGAAGCGCTAACTGGTAACGCGGAGACGATATTCGGGGATTTGGTAAAAAAGCAAGGTTAATATGCATGGTAAGCAAAAGGCGAGGTAAATATGCATGGTAAACTGCCTCTTGCCCAAAAACTCACTTTTCCGTACGAGCTAGCGGAAAGCAATGTTCGGCACGAATGTTTATCTCAACGAGGCCTATCTTTTGTCCATATACGGCATTTCGATCCGAGGTACGCAAAAGGGCGATATGGCCGATACACGTATGTGACAAAAAGTGTGCACAAAATGCGCCACCGCGTGAAATTCCCGGACCGGCATGGCAAGCACCGTTTTGGCAAGTACTTATCATGTTGGAACTTTGATCCGAACACTTGGAAGCGCTAACTGGTAACGCGGAGACGATATTCGGGGATTTGGCCAAAAGGCAAGGTTAATATGCATGGTGAGCAAAAGGCGAGGTAAATATGCATGTTAAACTGCCTTTTCCCCAAAAACTCACTTTTCCAGACGAGCTAGCGGAAAGCAATGTTTAGCACGAATGTTTATCGCCGCAAGGCCTATCTTTCGTCCATATACGGCATTTCGATCCGAGGTACGCAAAAGGGCGATATGGCCGATACACGTGTGTGACAAAAAGTGTGCACAAAATGCGCCACCAAGTGTAATTCCCGGACCGGCATGGCAAGCACCGTTTTGGCAAGTACTTATCATGTTGGAACTTTGCTCCGAACACTTGAAAGCGCTAACTGGTAACGCGGAGACGATATTCAGGGATTTGGCCAAAAGGCAAGGTTAATATGCATGGTAAACTGCCGTTTAACCAAAAACTATTTTTTCCGTACGACCTAGCGGAAAGCAATGTTCGGCACGAATGTTTATCACCACAAGGCCTATCTTTTGTCGTACATGGCATTTCGATCTGAGGTACGCAAAAGGGCGATATGGCCGATACACGTTTGTGACAAAAAGTGTGCACAAAATGCGCCACCAAGTGTAATTCCCTTAACGGCATGGCCAGCACCGTTTTGGCAAGTACTTATCATGTTGGAACTTTGCTCCGAACACTTGGAAGCGCTAACTGGTAACGCGGAGACGATATTGGGGGATTTGGCCAAAAAGCAAGGTTAATATGCATGGTAAGCAAAAGGCGAGGTAAATATGCATGGTAAACTGCCATATGCCCAAAAACTCACTTTTCCGTACGAGCTAGCGGAAAACAATGTTCAGCACGAATGTTTATCGCCACAAGGCCTATCTTTCGTCCATACATGGCATTTCGATCCGAGGTACGCAAAAGGGCGATATGGCCGATTCACGTATGTGACAAAAAGTGTGCACAAAATGCGCCACCGCGTGAAATTCCCTGACCGGCATGGCAAGCACCGTTTTGGCAAGTACTTATCATGTTGAAACTTTGCTCCGAACACTTGGAAGCGCTAACTGGTAACGCGGAGACGATATTCGGGGATTTGGCCAAAAAGCAAGGTTAATATGCATGGTAAGCAAAAGGCGAGGTAAATATGCATGGTAAACTGCCTCTTGCCCAAAAACTCACTTTTCCGTACGAGCTAGCGGAAAGCAATGTTCAGCACGAATGTTTATCGCCACGAGGCCTATCTTTCGTCCATATACGGCATTTCGATCCGAGGTACGCAACAGGGCGATATGGCCGATACACGTATGTGACAAAAAGTGTGCACAAAATGCGCCACCACGTGAAATTCCCGGACCGGCATGGCAAGCACCGTTTTGGCAAGTACTTATCATGTTGAAACTTTGCTCCGAACACTTGGAACCGCTAACTGGTAACGCGGAGACGATATTGGGGGATTTGGCCAAAAAGCAAGGTTAATATGCATGGTAAGCAAAAGGCGAGGTAAATATGCATGGTAAACTGCCTCTTGCCCAAAAACTCACTTTTCCGTACGAGCTAGCGGAAAGCAATGTTCGGCACGAATGTTTATCGCCGCAAGGCCTATCTTTCGTCCATATACGGCATTTCGATCCGAGGTACGCAAAAGGGCGATATGGCCGATACACGTATGTGACAAAAAGTGTGCACAAAATGCGCCACCGCGTGAAATTCCCTTAACGGCATGGCAAGCACCATTTTGGCAAGTACTTATCATGTTGAAACTTTGCTCCGAACACTTGGAAGCGCTAACTGGTAACGCGGAGACGATATTCGGGGATTTGGCCAAAAGGCAAGGTTAATATGCATGGTAAGCAAAAGGCGAGGTAAATATGCATGGTAAACTGCCATATGCCCAAAAACTCACTTTTCCGTACGAGCTAGCGGAAAGCAATGTTTAGCACGAATGTTTATCTCCACGAGGCCTATCTTTCGTCCATATACGGCATTTCGATCCGAGGTACGCAACAGGGCGATATGGCCGATACACGTATGTGACAAAAAGTGTGCACAAAATGCGCCACCGCGTGAAATTCCCTTAACGGCATGGCAAGCACCATTTTGGCAAGTACTTATCATGTTGGAACTTTGCTCCGAACACTTGCAAGCGCTAACTGGTAACGCGGAGACGATATTGGGGGTTTTGGCCAAAAGGCAAGGTTAATATGCATGGTGAGCAAAAGGCGAGGTAAATATGCATGGTAAACTGCCTCTTGCCCTAAAACTCACTTTTCCTTACGAGCTAGCGGAAAGCAATGTTCGGCACGAATGTTTATCGCCGCAAGGCCTATCTTTCGTCCATATACGGCATTTCGATCCGAGGTACGCAAAAGGGCGATATGGCCGATACACGTATGTGACAAAAAGTGTGCACAAAATGCGCCACCGCGTGAAATTCCCGGACCGGCATGGCAAGCACCGTTTTGGCAAGTACTTATCATGTTGGAACTTTGTTCCGAACACTTGGAAGCGCTAACTGGTAACGCGGAGACGATATTGGGGGATTTGGCCAAAAAGCAAGGTTAATATGCATGGTAAGCAAAAGGCGAGGTAAATATGCATGGTAAACTGCCATATGCCCAAAAACTCACTTTTCCGTACGAGCTAGCGGAAAGCAATGTTCGGCACGAATGTTTATCGCAACGAGGCCTATCTTTCGTCCATATATGGCATTTCGATCCGAGGTACGCAACAGGGCGATATGGCCGATACACGTATGTGACAAAAAGTGTGCACAAAATGCGCCACCGCGTGAAATTCCCGGACCGGCATAGCAAGCACCGTTTTGGCAAGTACTTATCATGTTGGAACTTTGCTCCGAACACTTGCAAGCGCTAACTGGTAACGCGGAGACGATATTGGGGGATTTGGCCAAAAAGCAAGGTTAATATGCATGGTAAGCAAAAGGCGAGGTAAATATGCATGGTAAACTGCCATATGCCCAAAAACTCACTTTTCCTTACGAGCTAGCGGAAAGCAATGTTCAGCACGAATGTTTATCGCCACAAGGCCTATCTTTTGTCCATATACGGCATTTCGATCCGAGGTACGCAAAAGGGCGATATGGCCGATACACGTGTGTGACAAAAAGTGTGCACAAAATGCGCCACCGCGTGAAATTCCCGGACCGGCATGGCAAGCACCGTGTTGGCAAGTACTTATCATGTTGGAACTTTGATCCGAACACTTGGAACCGCTAACTGGTAACGCGGAGACGATATTGGGGGATTTGGCCAAAAAGCAAGATTAATATGCATGGTAAGCAAAAGGCGAGGTAAATATGCATGGTAAACTGCCTCTTGCCCTAAAACTCACTTTTCCGTACAAGCTAGCGGAAAGCAATGTTCAGCACGAATGTTTATCGCCACAAGGCCTACCTTTCGTCCATATACGGCATTTCGATCCGAGGTACGCAAAAGGGCGATATGGCCGATACACGTATGTGACAAAAAGTGTGCACAAAATGCGCCACCGCGTGAAATTCCCTGACCGACATGGCAAGCACCGTTTTGGCAAGTACTTATCATGTTGGAACTTTGCTTTGGACACTTGCAAGCGCTAACTGGTAAAGCGGAGACGATATTCGGGGATTTGGCCAAAAGGCAAGGTTAATATGCATGGTGAGCAAAAGGCGAGGTAAATATGCATGGTAAACTGCCATATGCCCAAAAACTCACTTTTCCTTACGAGCTAGCGGAAAGCAATGTTCAGCACGAATGTTTATCGCCACAAGGCCTATCTTTTGTCCATATACGGCATTTCGATCCGAGGTACGCAAAAGGGCAATATGGCCGATACACGTGTGTGACAAAAAGTGTGCACAAAATGCGCCACCGCGTGAAATTCCCGGACCGGCATAGCAAGCACCGTTTTGGCAAGTACTTATCATGTTGGAACTTTGCTCCGAACACTTGCAAGCGCTAACTGGTAACGCGGAGACGATATTGGGGGATTTGGCCAAAAAGCAAGGTTAATATGCATGGTAAGCAAAAGGCGAGGTAAATATGCATGGTAAACTGCCATATGCCCAAAAACTCACTTTTCCTTACGAGCTAGCGGAAAGCAATGTTCAGCACGAATGTTTATCGCCACAAGGCCTATCTTTTGTCCATATACGGCATTTCGATCCGAGGTACGCAAAAGGGCAATATGGCCGATACACGTGTGTGACAAAAAGTGTGCACAAAATGCGCCACCGCGTGAAATTCCCGGACCGGCATGGCAAGCACCGTGTTGGCAAGTACTTATCATGTTGAAACTTTGCTCCGAACACTTGGAACCGCTAACTGGTAACGCGGAGACGATATTGGGGGATTTGGCCAAAAAGCAAGGTTAATATGCATGGTAAGCAAAAGGCGAGGTAAATATGCATGGTAAACTGCCTCTTGCCCAAAAACTCACTTTTCCGTACGAGCTAGCGGAAAGCAATGTTCGGCACGAATGTTTATCGCAACGAGGCCTATCTTTCGTCCATATATGGCATTTCGATCCGAGGTACGCAACAGGGCGATATGGCCGATACACGTATGTGACAAAAAGTGTGCACAAAATGCGCCACCGCGTGAAATTCCCGGACCGGCATAGCAAGCACCGTTTTGGCAAGTACTTATCATGTTGGAACTTTGCTCCGAACACTTGCAAGCGCTAACTGGTAACGCGGAGACGATATTGGGGGATTTGGCCAAAAAGCAAGGTTAATATGCATGGTAAGCAAAAGGCGAGGTAAATATGCATGGTAAACTGCCATATGCCCAAAAACTCACTTTTCCTTACGAGCTAGCGGAAAGCAATGTTCAGCACGAATGTTTATCGCCACAAGGCCTATCTTTTGTCCATATACGGCATTTCGATCCGAGGTACGCAAAAGGGCAATATGGCCGATACACGTGTGTGACAAAAAGTGTGCACAAAATGCGCCACCGCGTGAAATTCCCGGACCGGCATGGCAAGCACCGTGTTGGCAAGTACTTATCATGTTGAAACTTTGCTCCGAACACTTGGAACCGCTAACTGGTAACGCGGAGACGATATTGGGGGATTTGGCCAAAAAGCAAGGTTAATATGCATGGTAAGCAAAAGGCGAGGTAAATATGCATGGTAAACTGCCTCTTGCCCTAAAACTCACTTTTCCGTACAAGCTAGCGGAAAGCAATGTTCAGCACGAATGTTTATCGCCACAAGGCCTACCTTTCGTCCATATACGGCATTTCGATCCGAGGTACGCAAAAGGGCGATATGGCCGATACACGTATGTGACAAAAAGTGTGCACAAAATGCGCCA
Source organism: Anopheles coustani (assembly GCF_943734705.1). Lineage (NCBI taxonomy): Eukaryota > Metazoa > Arthropoda > Insecta > Diptera > Culicidae > Anopheles > Anopheles coustani. The sequence continues at coordinate 318,127 of NW_026525427.1, read as the reverse complement.
CCGCGTGAAATTCCCTGACCGACATGGCAAGCACCGTTTTGGCAAGTACTTATCATGTTGGAACTTTGCTTTGGACACTTGCAAGCGCTAACTGGTAAAGCGGAGACGATATTCGGGGATTTGGCCAAAAGGCAAGGTTAATATGCATGGTGAGCAAAAGGCGAGGTAAATATGCATGGTAAACTGCCTCTTGCCCAAGAACTCACTTTTCCGTACGAGCTAGAGGAAAGCAATAGTCGGCACGAATGTTTATCGTCCTAAGGACTATCTTTCGTCCATACATGGCATTTCGATCCGAGGTACGCAAAAGGGCAATACGGCCGATACACGTATGTGTATCACTTTTTTCAACCTTTGCACCTTCAAACGCTTATAACTTTTTTGTCTTTCGTCCGATCTTCGATTTGACCCCCATGTTTGGTGTCGCAAATTTAATTTCCTTTCGTTTGCTGCCCTTGGTGTCCTTCTAGCTCTACTAGTCTCGGAGATATTAACGTTTTTTTCATGTAAAGCGCTTTTCAAACCCTTGCACCTTCAAACGCTTATAACTTCGTTGTCTTTCGACCAATCCGTGTCTTTTTTCCTTTTATATTGTGTAGAATTTAATTACCTTTCGTTTGCTGCCTCGGGCGTCCTTCTAGCTCTTCTAGTTTTCGAGATATTAACGTTTTGCCGAAGACCTTGGTTTCTTCTTCTTCTTGCCGAAAGACTTAGTATAAATTCTCGCCTTTAACGAAAACCCTATAGAAACCGGTCCCTTCATTCCTGGCCATGGCCACTTTTTCCAACCCATGCACCTTCAAACGCTTATAACTTTTTTGTCTTTTGTCCTATCGTTAATTTGCTAAACATGTTTTTTGTTTAAAATTTAATTTCCTTTCGTTCGATGCTCTTGGCATCCTTCTAGCTTTTCTAGTTTGGGAGATATTTACGTTTCCATGCAAAGTAACTGGCCTTCGGTAAACTGCCTCTTGCCCAAAAACTCACTTTTCCGTACGAGCTAGCGGAAAGCAATGTTCAGCACGAATGTTTATCGCCGCGAGGCCTATCTTTCGTCCATGTACGGCATTTCGATCCGAGGTACGCAAAAGGGCGATATGGCCGATACACGTGTGTGACAAAAAGTGTGCACAAAATGCGCCACCGCGTGAAATTCCCGGACCGGCATGGCAAGCACCGTTTTGGCAAGTACTTATCATGTTGGAACTTTGATCCGAACACTTGGAAGCGCTAACTGGTAACGCGGAGACGATATTCGGGTATTTGGCCAAAAAGCAAGGTTAATATGCATGGTAAGCAAAAGGCGAGGTAAATATGCATGGTAAACTGCCTCTTGCCCAAAAACTCACTTTTCCGTACGAGCTAGCGGAAAGCAATGTTTAGCACGAATGTTTATCTCCACGAGGCCTATCTTTCGTCCATATACGGCATTTCGATCCGAGGTACGCAACAGGGCGATATGGCCGATACACGTATGTGACAAAAAGTGTGCACAAAATGCGCCACCGCGTGAAATTCCCGGACCGGCATGGCAAGCACCGTTTTGGCAAGTACTTATCATGTTGAAACTTTGCTCCGAACACTTGGAAGCGCTAACTGGTAACGCGGAGACGATATTCGGGGATTTGGCCAAAAAGCAAGGTTAATATGCATGGTAAGCAAAAGGCGAGGTAAATATGCATGGTAAACTGCCATATGCCCAAAAACTCACTTTTCCTTACGAGCTAGCGGAAAGCAATGTTTAGCACGAATGTTTATCGCCACAAGGCCTATCTTTCGTCCATATACGGCATTTCGATCCAAGGTACGCAAAAGGGCGATATGGCCGATACACGTGTGTGACAAAAAGTGTGCACAAAATGCGCCACCGCGTGAAATTCCCTTAACGGCATGGCAAGCACCGTTTTGGCAAGTACTTATCATGTTGAAACTTTGCTCCGAACACTTGGAAGCGCTAACTGGTAACGCGGAGACGATATTCGGGGATTTGGCCAAAAGGCAAGGTTAATATGCATGGTAAGCAAAAGGCGAGGTAAATATGCATGGTAAACTGCCATATGCCCAAAAACTCACTTTTCCGTACGAGCTAGCGGAAAGCAATGTTTAGCACGAATGTTTATCTCCACGAGGCCTATCTTTCGTCCATATACGGCATTTCGATCCGAGGTACGCAACAGGGCGATATGGCCGATACACGTATGTGACAAAAAGTGTGCACAAAATGCGCCACCGCGTGAAATTCCCTGACCGGCATGGCAAGCACCGTTTTGGCAAGTACTTATCATGTTGAAACTTTGCTCCGAACACTTGGAAGCGCTTACTGGTAAAGCGGAGACGATATTCGGGGATTTGGCCAAAAGGCAAGGTTAATATGCATGGTGAGCAAAAGGCGAGGTAAATATGCATGGTAAACTGCCTCTTGCCCAAAAACTCACTTTTTCTTACGAGCTAGCGGAAAGCAATGTTCGGCACGAATGTTTATCGCCGCGAGGCCTATCTTTCGTCCATATACGGCATTTCGATCCGAGGTACGCAAAAGGGCGATATGGCCGATACACGTATGTGACAAAAAGTGTGCACAAAATGCGCCACCGCGTGAAATTCCCTGACCGGCATGGCAAGCACCGTTTTGGCAAGTACTTATCATGTTGAAACTTTGCTCCGAACACTTGGAAGCGCTAACTGGTAAAGCGGAGACGATATTCGGGGATTTGGCCAAAAGGCAAGGTTAATATGCATGGTAAGCAAAAGGCGAGGTAAATATGCATGGTAAACTGCCTCTTGCCCAAAAACTCACTTTTCCTTACGAGCTAGCGGAAAGCAATGTTCGGCACGAATGTTTATCGCCGCGAGGCCTATCTTTCGTCCATATACGGCATTTCGATCCGAGGTACGCAAAAGGGCGATATGGCCGATACACGTATGTGACAAAAAGTGTGCACAAAATGCGCCACCGCGTGAAATTCCCTGACCGGCATGGCAAGCACCGTTTTGGCAAGTACTTATCATGTTGGAACTTTGATCCGAACACTTTTAAGCGCTTCCTGGTAACGCGGAGACGATATTCGGGGATTTGGCCAAATAGCAAGGTTAATACGCATGGTAAGCAAAAGGCAAGGTAAATATGCATGGTAAACTGCCGTATACCCCAAAACTCACTTTTCCGTACGAGCTAGCGAAAAGCAATGTGCAGCACGAATGTTCATCGCCACAAGGCCTGTCTTTCGTCCATACATGGCATTTCGATCCGAGGTACGCAAAAGGGCGATATGGCCGATACACGTGTGTGACAAAAAGTGTGCACAAAATGCGCCATCGCGTGTAATTCCCTTAACGGCATGGCAAGCACCGTTTAGGCAAGTACTTATCATGTTGAAACTTTGCTCCGAACACTTGGAAGCGCTAACTGGTAACGCGGAGACGATATTCGGGGATTTGGCCAAAAGGCAAGGTTAATATGCATGGTGAGCAAAAGGCGAGGTAAATATGCATGGTAAACTGCCGTATACCAAAAAACTCACTTTTTCGTACGAGCTAGCGGAAAGCAATGTTCGGCACGAATGTTATTCGCCACAAGGCCTATCTTTCGTCCATATACGGCATTTCGATCCGATGTACGCAAAAGGGCGATATGGCCAATTCACGTATGTGACAAAAAGTGTGCACAAAATGCGCCACCAAGTGTAATTCCCTGACCGGCATGGCAAGCACTGTTTTGGCAAGTACTTATCATGTTGGAACTTTGATCCAAACACTTGGAACCGCTAACTGGTAACGCGGAGACGAAAATCGGAGATTTGGCCAAAAGGCAAGGTTTATATGCATGGTGAGCAAAAGGCGAGGTAAATATGCATGGTAAACTGCTTTCTGCCCAAAAACTCACTTTTCCGTACGAGCTAGCGGAAAGCAATTTTCGGCACAAATGTTTATCGCCACGAGGCCTATCTTTCGTCCATTTACGACATTTCGATCCGAGGTACAAAAAAGGGCGATATGGCCGATACACATCTTATTATAAAAAATCCTTACCGTCACGCTCTAAAGGTGACGCTCCAAGGGTGACGCTCCTACTTGGATAAAGTGACGCACTAAAATCGATGCAAAACCACATTTTTGTATGGGCATTTTCGAAACGCTCATCCCATTGCATTGCATTGATCGCTATAGCAATCAGCATCCTTGGGGAAAATGGAAGGATCGCTATAGCAACCACAGTTAACAAGGGGAAACCCACAATTTACAATCCTGGGGGATTGAAGAAAAGTAAAACGGGTTTTTCAAAATGGTTCTAAGTTTTTTTTAAAAGAAAATGATAACAAAAGAACGGCGCCGGTCCCGGGGACTAAAAGTTCGATTGATTAGATTCATCAAGGAAACACTGGATTGATAATGCATCGTTCAACATGGTTCCAAAAATGCACCAAATCCGTGTTCGATATGCACGGGTAGCTTGGTGGCTTAGCTCGCTCGGATCAGTTTTGCTATGTATTTTCTTATACTGGAAATGCACGAACAATTCTTCGAAAGGGCTTCAATACAAAAAAGTAAAACCAACTTAAAAACAACCACATATGACACAGTTTTTGACACAATACACTATCACCGAAACAATCACAACACAATCACAAAAAAACTTCTCACTGAACGTCAGATCCTGAAGTAAAAATTATTGAGCCGGCTCAGACATTAAAAGCACACACACTCGCTTCTAAGAAATCTTATTATAAAAAATCCTCAACAATCCACAGCCAATTTTACGGAACCTGAAGCGTTAACTTTAAGAGTTTTCGTCTGTCTGCCTACAGAGCCTATCGTCTACGTTTCTCTGTACTTTGATCGCCATGGCAATCAGCTCGCTTGAATAAAACGAAAGAGAACTTGGATAATAAAATTTATAAAACGAATATTCGGAAAAGCAGTGTTTGAAAAGATTAATGAGTGAAATATTTCTAAGGTCTTTACTTGAACAAAGTGATGCACTTAAAATGAAACCTCAACTTTATATGGAAACTCACCGAACAGTTATCCTATTACATTGTACTTTAAAATTTAACGCTTTTTAAATTTAAATGGTGGAAAGAGCACAATTGCGCAGCTCGAGTCACGGGAATTTCACATCGCGTTCAATTGAAATAGAGAAGGTATTTGATAGGCACTTAGAAGCAAATATAATTTTTTAAATTAAGTTGGTTTGTTATGGGACAATGGGACATCCATTCAGTCCCTATGGCTTGATAAGTACCATTTTATTATCAACGGGATACAGAAAATCACAGGAGAACATCATATTTCAGGAATCGAAAACATATCCTTCATTGAAAAAAGTAGGTCTCATACTTCTTTGAAATGGGTTAGATTGGACTGTTACGTGTGGCTTGGTGACAGTTTTCGGAATTTTAGCCGTTTTACAACACGTTCCTTAGACCAAGCACCTAATGCCATAAGCCATGGAACAAAACTTCCTATCGAGACAATGGTCTCCCAAACGGGATGATTAACCTGTATTTCCCGGGTACCGCATTTAGTAAGTAGATAAGACCGGGAATATTTGTCGACACAATTAATAAAACGGGTATCTGCCCTGTTATTTTTCTTTGTTAAATTTGGCATTATGATAGTCAGGAAATTATTCTATCCGTACAATGTAAAACACATTCCTCAGGTAAAGTCTTCAGTGATCAACAATTCTTCTGTTTGGTCCGATAAATTGTTCATTACCATTCAGCCATGAGCATGCCATAAGGCTGCCAGTGAGCCATTATCATATCAGAATAACAGGGAATTTGAATTTGGCATCTCACAGTTTGATACAGGTTCAATCTTCTAACTGGGCTGAAGCTTTGAGAAACTAAATTTTACACAACTTTACTAGATTCTAATGCAAATTCTTCCATCAACATGGGCCCATATACTATATTCTTCCATCAACATGGGCACTACAAAAAGTGTGCACAAAATGCGCCAACGCGTGTAATTCCCGGAACGGCATGGTAAGCACCGTTTTGGCAAGTACTTATCATGTTGGAACTTTGATCCGAACACTTGGAAGCGCTAACTGGTAACGCGGAGACGATATTCGGGGATTTGGCCAAAAGGCAAGGTTAATATGCATGGTGAGCAAAAGGCAAGGTAAATATGCATGGTAAACTGCCTTCTGCCCAAGAACTCACTTTTCCGTACGAGCTAGCGGAAAACAATGTTCCGCACGAATGTTTATCGCTACAAGGCCTATCTTTCGTCCATACATGGCATTTCGATCCGAGGTACGCAAAAGGGCGATATGGCCGATACACGTATGTGACAAAAAGTGTGCACAAAATGCGCCACCAAGTGTAATTCCCTTAACGGCATGGCAAGCACTGTTTTGGCAAGTACTTATCATGTTGGAACTTTGCTTTGGACACTTGGAAGCGCTAACTGGTAACGCGGAGACGATATTCGGGGATTTGGGCAAAAGGCAAGGTTAATATGCATGGTGAGCAAAAGGCAAGGTAAATATGCATGGTAAACTGCCTTTTGCCCAAAAACTCACTTTTCCGTACGAGCTAGCGGAAAGCAATGTTCAGCACGAATGTTTATCGCCTTGAGGCCTATCTTTTGTGCATTAACGGCATTTCGATTCGAGGTACGCAAAAGGGCGATATGGCCGATACACGTATGTGACAAAAAGTGTGCACAAAATGCGCCACCGCGTGAAATTCCCTCAACGGCATGGCAAGCACCGTTTTGGCAAGTACTTATCATGTTGGAACTTTGATCCGAACACTTGGAAGCGCTAACTGGTAACCCGGAGACGATATTCGGGGATTTGGCCAAAAGGCAAGGTTAATATGCATGGTGAGCAAAAGGCAAGGTAAATATGCATGGTAAACTGCCTTCTGCCCAAGAACTCACTTTTCCGTACGAGCTAGCGGAAAGCAATGTTGGGCACGAATGTTTATCGCTACATGGCCTATCTTTCGTCCATATACGGCATTTCGATCCGAGGTACGCAAAAGGGCGATATGGCCGATATACGTATGTGACAAAAGTGTGCACAAAATGCGCCACCAAGTGTAATTCCCTTAACGGCATGGCAAGCACCGTTTTGGCAAGTACTTATCATGTTGGAACTTTGATCCGAACACTTGGAAGCGCTAACTGGTAACGCGGAGACGATATTCGGGGATTTGGCCAAAAAGGCAAGGTTAATATGAATGGTGAGCAAAAGGCAAGGTAAATATGCATGGTAAACTGCCTTTTGCCCGTAAACTCACTTTTCCGTACGAGCTAGCGGAAAGCAATGATGGGCACGAATGTTTATCGCTACATGGCCTATCTTTCGTCCATATACGGCATTTCGATCCGAGGTACGCAAAAGGGCGATATGGCCGATACACGTATGTGACAAAAAGTGTGCACAAAATGCGCCACCAAGTGTAATTCCCTTAACGGCATGCCAAGCACTGTTTTGGCAAGTACTTATCATGTTGGAACTTTGCTTTGGGCACTTGGAAGTGCTAACTGGTAACGCGGAGACGATATTCGGGGATTTGGCCAAAAGGCAAGGTTAATATGCATGGTGAGCAAAAGGCGAGGTAAATATGCATGGTAAACTGCCTTTTGGCCAAAAACTCACTTTTCCGTACGAGCTAGCGAAAAGCAATGTTCGGCTGGAATGTTTATTCCCACGAGGCCTATCTTTTAACCATATACGGCATTTCGATCCAAGGTACGCAAAAGGGCGATATGGCCGATAAACGTATGTGACAAAAAGTGTGTTCTCTGTGTTAAGTTATAAGCGTTTGAAGGTGCAAGGGTTTGAAAAGTGCTTTCCATGAAAAAACGTGCTGCGAGAACAATTCCAAACACCATCGGATGACATCCTAAGTACTTCTCAACCACTTACAAACACATCCAAACACTATCGGATGACCTCCAAAGTACTTCCCAACCACTTACAAACACAAACGAACACCATCGGATCACATCCAACGTTCTTCCCAACCACTTACAAACACATCTGGACACCATCGGATGTCATCCGAAGTACTTCCAAACCACTAACAAACGACATTTAAAGTGATTCGGGACACTTGGGATGACGAACTTAGATGCTAGAAACGACTTTTAAAGTGATTCGTGACACTTGGGATGACGAACTAAGATGCTAGAAACGACTTTTAAAGTGATTCGGAACACTTGGGATGGCGATGCTTGAAAATTACTCCCAAGTACTTGGCAACACCGAAAATGTACTTTGAAGATGTTTGAAAATCACTCGCAAATACTTGGAACACCGAAAATGTACTTTGGAGATTTCTTGAAAATTACTCCCAAATACTTGGAAACACGGAAAATGTACTTTGGAGATGCTTGAAAATCACTCCCAAGTACTTGGAAATACCGAAATTGTATTTTGAAGATGCTTGAAAATCACTCCCAAGTACTTGGAAACACCAAAAATGTGATTTAGAGATGCTTGAAAATCACTCTCAAGTACTTTATTTGGAAAAATAACCGTTTGTAAAATTTGCGCGTCGCTGTTACTTCTTTGGTGGCATTGACCTTCCAGGAGAAACTGGTTCGGTACTGTAGCATACCGGTTGTGGAGTGCTTTGCGCATACGTTAGCCTACTTAAATTCGCTGAAAAATAAACCGTTGGTAAAACTAGGTCGCTTCCATTTCCTCCTCATGTTCTGCTTCGTTTACTGGCTGAAAGGCAAGGTTAATATGCATGGTGAGCAAAAGGCAAGGTAAATATGCAGGTAAACTGCCTTTTGCCCAAAAACTCACTTTTCCGTTCGAGCCTCGGATGCAAACCTTTCAAGAAAAAACTATGCAGTATCATCGCTACGGATGCGTTAGGATAGGCATCGTTTCGCACTTCATCTACCAGTAGGCCCCACAAGTCCGTGCACACTGTTATCGAGCCACCGAAGTCTCTTAGTATCTAAAAGAAATATAGAAGAACGTTATGAAGCATTGCATTTACCAACGAGAACCTACCTCGATTCGGTTTGAACGAGCCAGCTATCGAATGTATACTATTGAAGATCGATAACAATCCATGAAGTTTTTGTTGACGTGACGTCAAGGGGGAGGAAGATGTTTGTAATTCGAAAAAAATATTGAGTTTAAACCAGTTGGTTGATCCTTGACAAAAACTTAAGCACCAATTACTAGGCACACATTGCTTCCTAGAAAACTTTAAATAAGAGCGAAATAAACAAAATCTCTCTCTTGATCCTCGCACTTCGTTGTCACCGTTTGGGTTACTATTTGTCGCGTCCGAAACAACGATTCGAAATTTCGCGCTAGATCAGAAGCACTTTCTACGTACTTCCAACCAAGCTAAAGCACCGTTTAAGGTGCTTCCTAGCACTTTCTACGTACTTCCAACCAAGCAAAAACACCGTTGAAGGTGCTTCGAAACACTTTCTACGTACTTCCAACCAAGCTAAAACAACGTTCAAGGTGTTTCGAAGCACTTTCTACGCACTTCCAACCAAGCAAAAACACCGTTTAAGGTGCTTCGAAGCACTTTCTACGTACTTCCAACCAAGCAAAAACGCCGTTGAAGGTGCTAAGAAGCACTGCTACGTACTCCCAACCAAGCTAAAACACCGTTGAAGGTGCTTCGAAGCACTTCCTACGTTCGTCCAACCAAGCTTGAACACCGTTGAAGGTGCTTCGAAGCACTTTCTACGTACAGTCTGACAAGAAAGTATCCGTACAGTCACCAATTTCAACTTCAAGCCTGGTTATCTCAGCGACTACTGGACCTAGGACAACCATTTAAACGACATATCGTAGATAAACTTCTATTCTAACCAATGAGGTCTTAACATTTCGAGAAAGTTACTTGTAGGTCACTTTGTTCTATAGAAACCCAAAAAAAGGCTCAAAATCGATAACAAAAAAGTATCCGTACACCTTCTTTTCTTGAAGAAAAACACCGGTTTGGTGAGGTTCTAGTAGGCAAAATATCAACCTAGTCATTATTTTGAGTTTTAAAATGTCTAATAGTATGGCGGCAACCATTTCATATCATCATTTAACGTGAAATGGCCGGTGAAACTAGGCTAACAGCTGCAACCGATAGAGAACTATCTTTTTCATGTGATGTAAAGGGAACCTAAATTGGCAAGTTTATGAACCCTGTGAAAAATCTCATGCTTAGTCTCAGGAACGTATAATTTGTCGAATTAACGAGGATGCAACTAGACTAAACCCTGCAAACAGAAATCTTTCGTGGTTACTCAATCGCTATGAGGGGGTGATTGCTCGCACCGCTATGAAGTCCTCCATACTAAGAGTTTTTAAACATGGCGAACGAAGTGTCTAGATCACCAATCATATGATTTGATTACAACTCTTAAGAAGGTTTATTGGAAAAAACAATAACATTGCATAATTGTACGTTGCAAATTTTTCGTTTCTAAGGAAAGAATAAGGCAGACTGGGGATTTGCTAATCGCTGTATTTTGATGCCATTGCCGTGTCGGCACAGTGTTTTATACACTATATACAGACTAAATACAGACAAAATTAAGCAATTTTGCCCAAAAACGAATAACAATGGACACCCGATGTCGAACTCAACCATCAGTACGAGCAACGTTGTTATAACGATAAAACACAGTAGTTGAGAGTTTGTGTTATGGTGTTCCAAGGCCGTTAATTGAACTGGAAATATTGAATTAAGTATGAATCATCTGTGAGACATAGTCTACTTCGCCCATTTTGTCACTTGGACAAGCCATGCCTAGGATAAACTTTAAATGTTCAATAATATGTTCTCTGAGTAAAATAACGGTCTCTAGAATAGGCCTTGTATTGTCTAAGAGTGACCACTTTATGAGACCGTACAAGTGTTAACGATTTTCCCAAAGTCTCTGGAATCGATCTTTATACAACATTTGTCGAAAGATACCTAGATTTACTAACGGGACATTATTGGACATTTCTTTCCGCTAGCTCGTACGGAAAAGTGAGTTTTTGCGAAAAAGGCAGTTTAACATGCATATTAACCTTGCCTTTTGCTCACCATGCATATTAACCTTGCCTTTTGCCCAAATCCCCGAATGTCGTCTCCGCGTTACCAGGTAGTGCTTGAAAAAGATCGGATCAAAGTTCCAACATGACAAGTACTTGCCAAAACGGTGCTTGCCATGCCGGTCCGGGAATTACACTTGGTGGCGCATTTTGTGCACACTTTTTGTCACATACGTGTATCGGCCATATCGCCCTTTTGTGTACCTCGGATTGAAATGCCGCAAATGGACGAAAGATAGGCCTCGTGGCGATAAACATTCGTGCCAAACATTGCTTTCTGCTAGCTCGTACGGAAAAGTGAGTTTTTGAGTTTGAGGCAGTTTACCATGCATATTTACCTCGCCTTTTGCTCACCATGCATATTAACCTTGCATTTTAGCCAAAACCCCGAATATCGTCTCCGCATTACCAGTTAGCGCTTCTAAGTGTTCGGAGCAAAGTTCCAACATGATAAGTACTTGCCAAAACGGTGCTTGTTATGCCGGTCCGGAAATTACACTTGGTGGCGCATTTTGTGCACACTTTTTGTCACATACGTGTATCGGCCATATCGCCCTTTTGTGTACCTCGGATCAAAATGCCATATATTGACAAAAGATAGGCCTTGTAGCGATAAACATTCGTGCCGAACATTGCTTTCCGCTAGCTCGTACGGAAAATGAGTTTTTGGTTACACGGCAGTTTACCATGCATATTTACCTCGCCTTTTGCTCACCATGCATATTAACCTTGCCTTTTGGCCAAATCCCCGAATATCGTCTCCGGGTTACCAGTTAGCGCTTCCAAGTGTTCGGAGCAAAGTTCCAACATGATAAGTACTTGCCAAAACGGTGCTTGCCATGCCGGTCCGGGAATTACACTTGGTGGCGCATTTTGTGCACACTTTTTGTCACATACGTGTATCGGCCATATCGCCCTTTTGCGTACCTCGGATCGAAATGCCATATACGGACGAAAGATAGGCCTCGTAACGATTAACATTCGTGTAGAACATTGCTTTCCGCTAGCTCGTACGGAAAAGTGAGTTTTTGGGCAAAAGGCAGTTTACCATGCATATTTACCTCGCCTTTTGCTCACCATGCATATTAACCTTGCCTTTTGCCCAAATCCCCGAATATCATCTCCGCGTTTCCGGTTAGCGCTTCAAAGTGTTCGGATCAAAGTTCTAACATGATAAGTACTGGCCAAAACAGTGCTTGCCATGCCGTTAAGGGAATTACACGCGGTGGCGCATTTTGGGCACACTTTTTGTCACATACGTGTATCGGCCATATCGCCCTTTTGTGTACCTCGGATTGAAATGCCGCAAATGGACGAAAGATAGGCCTCGTGGCGATAAACATTCGTGCCAAACATTGCTTTCTGCTAGCTCGTACGGAAAAGTGAGTTTTTGAGTTTGAGGCAGTTTACCATGCATATTTACCTCGCCTTTTGCTCACCATGCATATTAACCTTGCATTTTAGCCAAAACCCCGAATATCGTCTCCGCATTACCAGTTAGCGCTTCTAAGTGTTCGGAGCAAAGTTCCAACATGATAAGTACTTGCCAAAACGGTGCTTGTTATGCCGGTCCGGGAATTACACTTGGTGGCGCATTTTGTGCACACTTTTTGTCACATACGTGTATCGGCCATATCGCCCTTTTGTGTACCTCGGATCAAAATGCCATATATTGACAAAAGATAGGCCTTGTAGCGATAAACATTCGTGCCGAACATTGCTTTCCGCTAGCTCGTACGGAAAATGAGTTTTTGGTTACACGGCAGTTTACCATGCATATTTACCTCGCCTTTTGCTTACCATGCATATTAACCTTGCCTTTTGGCCAAATCCCCGAATATCGTCTCCGGGTTACCAGTTAGCGCTTTCAAGTGTTCGGAGCAAAGTTCCAACATGATAAGTACTTGCCAAAACGGTGCTTGCCATGCCGGTCCGGGAATTACACTTGGTGGCGCATTTTGTGCACACTTTTTGTCACATACGTGTATCGGCCATATCGCCCTTTTGCGTACCTCGGATCGAAATGCCATATACGGACGAAAGATAGGCCTCGTAACGATTAACATTCGTGTAGAACATTGCTTTCCGCTAGCTCGTACGGAAAAGTGAGTTTTTGGGCAAAAGGCAGTTTACCATGCATATTTACCTCGCCTTTTGCTCACCATGCATATTAACCTTGCCTTTTGCCCAAATCCCCGAATATCATCTCCGCGTTTCCGGTTAGCGCTTCAAAGTGTTCGGATCAAAGTTCTAACATGATAAGTACTGGCCAAAACAGTGCTTGCCATGCCGTTAAGGGAATTACACGCGGTGGCGCATTTTGGGCACACTTTTTGTCACATACGTGTATCGGCCATATCGCCCTTTTGCGTACCTCGGATCGAGATGCCGTATATGGTCGAAAGATAGGCCTCGTGGCAATAAACATTCGTGCCAAACATTGCTTTCCGCTAGCTCGTACGGAAAAGTGAGTTCTAGGGCAAAAGGCAGTTTACCATGCATATTTACCTCGCCTTTTGCTCACCATGCATATTAACCTTGCCTTTTGCCCAAATCCCCGAATATGGTCTCCGCGTTACCAGTTAGCGCTTCAAAGTGTTCGGATCAAAGTTCTTACATGATAAGTACTGGCCAAAACAGTGCTTGCCATGCCGTTAAGGGAATTACACTTGGTGGCGCATTTTGTGCACACTTTTTGTCACATACGTGTATCGGCCATATCGCCCTTTTGCGTAACTCGGATCGAAATGCCGTATATGGACGAAAGATAGGCCTCGTGGCGATAAACATTCGTGCCTTACATTTCTTTCCGCTAGCTCATACGGAAAAGTGAGTTTTTGGGCAAAAGGCAGTTTACCATGCATATTTACCTCGCCTTTTGCTTACCATGCATATTAACCTTGCCTTTTGCCCAAATCCCCGAATATCGTCTCCGCGTTACCAGTTAGCGCTTCCAAGTGTTCAAAGCAAAGTTCCAACATGATAAGTACTTGCCAAAACGGTGCTTGCCATGCCGTTAAGGGAATTACACGCGGTGGCGCATTTTGTGCACACTTTTTGTCACATACGTGTATCGGCCATATCGCCCTTTTGCGTACCTCGGATCGAAATGCCGTATATGGACGAAAGATAGGCCTCGTGGCGATAAACATTCGTGCCGAACATTGCTTTCCGCTAGCTCATACGGAAAAGTGAGTTTTTGGGCAAAAGGCAGTTTACCATGCATATTTACCTCGCCTTTTGCTTACCATGCATATTAACCTTGCCTTTTGCCCAAATCCCCGAATATGGTCTCCGCGTTACCAGTTAGCGCTTTCAAGTGTTCGGATCAAAGTTCCAACATGATAAGTACTTGCCAAAACAGTGCTTGCCATGCCGTTAAGGGAATTACACGCGGTGGCGCATTTTGGGCACACTTTTTGTCACATACGTGTATCGGCCATATCGCCCTTTTGCGTAACTCGGATCGAAATGCCGTATATGGACGAAAGATAGGCCTCGTGGCGATAAACATTCGTGCCTTACATTTCTTTCCGCTAGCTCATACGGAAAAGTGAGTTTTTGGGCAAAAGGCAGTTTACCATGCATATTTACCTCGCCTTTTGCTTACCATGCATATTAACCTTGCCTTTTGCCCAAATCCCCGAATATCGTCTCCGCGTTACCAGTTAGCGCTTCCAAGTGTTCAAAGCAAAGTTCCAACATGATAAGTACTTGCCAAAACGGTGCTTGCCATGCCGTTAAGGGAATTACACGCGGTGGCGCATTTTGTGCACACTTTTTGTCACATACGTGTATCGGCCATATCGCCCTTTTGCGTACCTCGGATCGAAATGCCATGTATGGACGAAAGATAGGCCTAGTAGCGATAAACATTCGTGCCGGACCTTGCTTTCCGCTAGCTCGTACGAAAAAGTGAGTTTTTGGGCAAAAGGCAGTTTACCATGCATATTTACCTTGCCTTTTGCTCACCATGCATATTAACCTTGCCTTTTGCCCAAATCCCCGAATATCGTCTCCGCGTTACCAGTTAGCGCTTCCAAGTGTTCGGATCAAAGTTCTCACATGATAAGTACTTGCCAAAACGGTGCTTGCCATGCCGTTAAGGGAATTACACGCCATGGCGCATTTTGTGCACACTTTTTGTCACACACGTGTATCGGCCATATCGCCCTGTTGCGTACCTCGGATCGAAATGCCGTATATGGACGAAAGATAGGCCTTGCGGCGATAAACATTCGTGCCGAACATTGCTTTCCGCTAGCTCGTACGAAAAAGTGAGTTTTTGGGCAAGAGGCAGTTTACCATGCATATTTACCTCGCCTTTTGCTTACCATGCATATTAACCTTGCTTTTTGGCCAAATCCCCCAATATCGTCTCCGCGTTACCAGTTAGCGCTTGCAAGTGTTCGGAGCAAAGTTTCAACATGATAAGTACTTGCCAAAACGGTGCTTGCCATGCCGGTCAGGGAATTTCACGCGGTGGCGCATTTTGTGCACACTTTTTGTCACACACGTGTATCGGCCATATCGCCCTGTTGCGTACCTCGGATCGAAATGCCGTATATGGACGAAAGATAGGCCTTGCGGCGATAAACATTCGTGCCGAACATTGCTTTCCGCTAGCTCGTACGGAAAAGTGAGTTTTTGGGCAAGAGGCAGTTTACCATGCATATTTACCTCGCCTTTTGCTTACCATGCATATTAACCTTGCTTTTTGGCCAAATCCCCCAATATCGTCTCCGCGTTACCAGTTAGCGCTTGCAAGTGTTCGGAGCAAAGTTTCAACATGATAAGTACTTGCCAAAACGGTGCTTGCCATGCCGGTCCGGGAATTTCACGCGGTGGCGCATTTTGTGCACACTTTTTGTCACATATGTGTATCGGCCATATCGCCCTTTTGCGTACCTCGGATCGAAATGCCGTATATGGACGAAAGATAGGCCTTGCGGCGATAAACATTCGTGCCGAACATTGCTTTCCGCTAGCTCGTACGGAAAAGTGAGTTTTTGGGCAAGAGGCAGTTTACCATGCATATTTACCTCGCCTTTTGCTTACCATGCATATTAACCTTGCTTTTTGGCCAAATCCCCCAATATCGTCTCCGCGTTACCAGTTAGCGGTTCCAAGTGTTCGGAGCAAAGTTTCAACATGATAAGTACTTGCCAAAACGGTGCTTGCCATGCCGTTAAGGGAATTTCACGCGGTGGCGCATTTTGTGCACACTTTTTGTCACATACGTGTATCGGCCATATCGCCCTTTTGCGTACCTCGGATCGAAATGTCGTATATGGACGAAAGATAGGCCTTGCGGCGATAAACATTCGTGCCGAACATTGCTTTCCGCTAGCTCGTACGGAAAAGTGAGTTTTTGGGCAAGAGGCAGTTTACCATGCATATTTACCTCGCCTTTTGCTTACCATGCATATTAACCTTGCTTTTTGGCCAAATCCCCGAATATCGTCTCCGCGTTACCAGTTAGCGCTTGCAAGTGTCCAAAGCAAAGTTCCAACATGATAAGTACTTGCCAAAACGGTGCTTGCCATGCCGGTCAGGGAATTTCACGCGGTGGCGCATTTTGTGCACACTTTTTGTCACACACGTGTATCGGCCATATCGCCCTGTTGCGTACCTCGGATCGAAATGCCGTATATGGACGAAAGATAGGCCTTGCGGCGATAAACATTCGTGCCGAACATTTTTTTCTGCTAGCTCGTACGGAAAAGTGAGTTTTTGGGCAAGAGGCAGTTTACCATGCATATTTACCTCGCCTTTTGCTTACCATGCATATTAACCTTGCTTTTTGGCCAAATCCCCCAATATCGTCTCCGCGTTACCAGTTAGCGCTTGCAAGTGTTCGGAGCAAAGTTTCAACATGATAAGTACTTGCCAAAACGGTGCTTGCCATGCCGGTCAGGGAATTTCACGCGGTGGCGCATTTTGTGCACACTTTTTGTCACACACGTGTATCGGCCATATCGCCCTGTTGCGTACCTCGGATCGAAATGCCGTATATGGACGAAAGATAGGCCTTGCGGCGATAAACATTCGTGCCGAACATTGCTTTCCGCTAGCTCGTACGGAAAAGTGAGTTTTTGGGCAAGAGGCAGTTTACCATGCATATTTACCTCGCCTTTTGCTTACCATGCATATTAACCTTGCTTTTTGGCCAAATCCCCGAATATCGTCTCCGCGTTACCAGTTAGCGCTTGCAAGTGTTCGGAGCAAAGTTCCAACATGATAAGTACTTGCCAAAACGGTGCTTGCCATGCCGGTCCGGGAATTACACTTGGTGGCGCATTTTGTGCACACTTTTTGTCACATACGTGTATCGGCCATATCGCCCTTTTGCGTACCTCGGATCGAAATGCCGTATATGGACGAAAGATAGGCCTTGCGGCGATAAACATTCGTGCCGAACATTGCTTTCCGCTAGCTCGTACGGAAAAGTGAGTTTTTGGGCAAGAGGCAGTTTACCATGCATATTTACCTCGCCTTTTGCTTACCATGCATATTAACCTTGCTTTTTGGCCAAATCCCCCAATATCGTCTCCGCGTTACCAGTTAGCGCTTGCAAGTGTTCGGAGCAAAGTTCCAACATGATAAGTACTTGCCAAAACGGTGCTTGCCATGCCGGTCCGGGAATTTCACGCGGTGGCGCATTTTGTGCACACTTTTTGTCACATACGTGTATCGGCCATATCGCCCTTTTGCGTACCTCGGATCGAAATGCCGTATATGGACGAAAGATAGGCCTTGCGGCGATAAACATTCGTGCCGAACATTGCTTTCCGCTAGCTCGTACGGAAAAGTGAGTTTTTGGGCAAGAGGCAGTTTACCATGCATATTTACCTCGCCTTTTGCTTACCATGCATATTAACCTTGCTTTTTGGCCAAATCCCCGAATTTCTTCTCCGCGTTACCAGTTAGCGCTTCCAAGTGTTCGAATCAAAGTTCCAACATGAGAAGTTCTTGCCAAAACGGTTTTTGCCATGCCGTTAAGGGAATTACACGCGGTGGCTCATTTTGTGCACACTTTTTGTCACATGCGTGAATCGGCCATATCGCCCTTTTGCGTACCTCGGATCG
>NW_026525426.1:0-51224 GCF_943734705.1 Anopheles coustani | reverse complement strand
AAAGTGCTTCGAAGCACCTTCAAAGGTGTTTGGATGTTGTTGGAATTACGTAAAAAGTGCTTCGAAGCACCTCCAAAGGTGTTTGCGCGATTAAATTGCTCTTTTCATGAAAAACCTCTAACTTTAAACTTGAATATCTCGAAAACTAGAAGAGATAAAAGGACGCCGTTGGTACCAAAAGAAAGGAAATTTGACGTAGGACCGTCAACATGGGGGTCAGATTCGACGTAGGACGAAAGACAAAAAAGTTATGAGCGTTCAAAGATGGTCATTTTTTGACCTCTTTTCTTAGCAACATTGCTGGATTCAAGTATTTACTTTCAAGTGAAGTACAATCAAAGTGCTTCGAAGCACCTTCAAAGTTGTTTGGATGTTGTTGTAATTACGTAAAAAGTGCTTCGAAGCACCTTCAAAGGTGTTTGGATGTTGTTGTAATTACGTAAAAAGTGCTTCGAAGCACCTTCAAAGGTATTTGGATGTTGTTGGAATTACGTAAAAAGTGCTTCGAAGCACCTTCAAAGGTGTTTGCGCGATTAAATTGCTCTTTTCATGAAAAACCTCTAACTTTAAACTTGAATATCTCGAAAACTAGAAGAGATAAAAGGACGCCGTTGGTACCAAAAGAAAGGAAATTTGACGTAGGACCGTCAACATGGGGGTCAGATTCGACGTAGGACGAAAGACAAAAAAGTTATGAGCGTTCAAAGATGGTCATTTTTTGACCTCTTTTCTTAGCAACATTGCTGGATTCAAGTATATACTTCCAAGTGAAGTACAAACAAAGTGCTTCGAAGCACCTTCAAAGGTGTTTGGATGTTGTTGGAATTACGTAGAAAGTGCTTCGAAGCACCTTCAAAGGTGTTTGGATGTTGTTGGAATTACGTAAAAAGTGCTTCGAAGCACCTCCAAAGGTGTTTGCGCGATTAAATTGCTCTTTTCATGAAAAACCTCTAACTTTAAACTTGAATATCTCGAAAACTAGAAGAGATAAAAGGACGCCGTTGGTACCAAAAGAAAGGAAATTTGACGTAGGACCGTCAACATGGGGGTCAGATTCGACGTAGGACGAAAGACAAAAAAGTTATGAGCGTTCAAAGATGGTCATTTTTTGACCTCTTTTCTTAGCAACATTGCTGGATGTAAGTATTTACTTTCAAGTGAAGTACAAACAAAGTGCTTCGAAGCACCTTCAAAGTTGTTTGGATGTTGTTGTAATTACGTAAAAAGTGCTTCGAAGCACCTTCAAAGGTGTTTGGATGTGGTTGGAATTACGTAGAAAGTGCTTCGAAGCACCTTCAAAGGTGTTTGGATGTGGTTGGATTTACGTAGAAAGTGCTTCGAAGCACCTTCAAAGGTGTTTGGATGTTGTTGGAATTACGTAAAAAGTGCTTCGAAGCACCTCCAAAGGTGTTTGGATGTTGTTGGAATTACGTAAAAAGTGCTTCGAAGCACCTCCAAAGGTGTTTGCGCGATTAAATTGCTCTTTTCATGAAAAACCTCTAACTTTAAACTTGAATATCTCGAAAACTAGAAGAGATAAAAGGACGCCGTTGGTACCAAAAGAAAGGAAATTTGACGTAGGACCGTCAACATGGGGGTCAGATTCGACGTAGGACGAAAGACAAAAAAGTTATGAGCGTTCAAAGATGGTCATTTTTTGACCTCTTTCTTAGCAAAATTGCTGGATTCAAGTATTTACTTCCAAGTGAAGTACAAACAAAGTGCTTCGAAGCACCTTCAAAGGTGTTTGGATGTTGTTGGAATTACGTAGAAAGTGCTTCGAAGCACCTTCAAAGGTGTTTGGATGTGGTTGGAATTACGTAGAAAGTGCTTCGAAGCACCTTCAAAGGTGTTTGGATGTGGTTGGAATTACGTAGAAAGTGCTTCGAAGCACCTTCAAAGGTGTTTGGATGTTGTTGGAATTACGTAAAAAGTGCTTCGAAGCACCTCTAAAGGTGTTTGGATGTTGTTGGAATTACGTAAAAAGTGCTTCGAAGCACCTCCAAAGGTGTTTGCGCGATTAAATTGCTCTTTTCATGAAAAACCTCTAACTTTAAACGTGAATAGCTCGGAAACTAGAAATGATAAATGGTCGCCGTTGGTACCAAAAGAAAGGAAATTTGACGTAGTACCGCCATTATGAGGGTCAGGTTCGACGTAGGACGAAAGACAAAAAAGTTATGAGCGTTCAAAGATGGGCATTTTTTGACCTCTTTTCTTAGCAACATTACTGGATGTAAGTATTTACTTTCAAGTGAAGTACAAACAAAGTGCTTCGAAGCACCTTCAAAGTTGTTTGGATGTTGTTGTAATTACGTAAAAAGTGCTTCGAAGCACCTTCAAAGGTGTTTGGATGTGGTTGGAATTACGTAGAAAGTGCTTCGAAGCACCTTCAAAGGTGTTTGGATGTGGTTGGATTTACGTAGAAAGTGCTTCGAAGCACCTTCAAAGGTGTGTGGATGTTGTTGGAATTACGTAAAAAGTGCTTCGAAGCACCTCCAAAGGTGTTTGGATGTTGTTGGAATTACGTAAAAAGTGCTTCGAAGCACCTCCAAAGGTGTTTGGATGTTGTTGGAATTACGTAGAAAGTGCTTCGAAGCACCTTCAAAGGTGTGTGGATGTTGTTGGAATTACGTAGAAAATGCTTCGAAGCACCTTCAAAGGTGTTTGGATGTTGTTGGAATTACGTAGAAAGTGCTTCGAAGCACCTTCAAAGGTGTTTGGATGTGGTTGGAATTACGTAGAAAGTGCTTCGAAGCACCTTCAAAGGTGTTTGGATGTTGTTGGAATTGCGTAGAAAGTGCTTCGAAGCACCTTCAAAGGTGTTTGGATGTTGTTGGAATTACGTAAAAAGTGCTTCGAAGCACCTTCAAAGGTGTTTGCGCGATTAAATTGCTCTTTTCATGAAAAACCTCTAACTTTAAACTTGAATATCTCGAAAACTAGAAGAGATAAAAGGACGCCGTTGGTACCAAAAGAAAGGAAATTTGACGTAGGACCGTCAACATGGGGGTCAGATTCGACGTAGGACGAAAGACAAAAAAGTTATGAGCGTTCAAAGATGGTCATTTTTTGACCTCTTTTCATAGCAACATTGCTGGATTCAAGTATTTACTTTCAAGTGAAGTACAATCAAAGTGCTTCGAAGCACCTTCAAAGGTGTTTGGATGTTGTTGGAATTACGTAAAAAGTGCTTCGAAGCACCTTCAAAGGTGTTTGGATGTGGTTGGAATTACGTAGAAAGTGCTTCGACGCACCTCCAAAGGTGTTTGGATGTTGTTGGATTTACGTAAAAAGTGCTTCGAAGCACCTTCAAAGGTGTTTGGATGTTGTTGGAATTACGTAGAAAGTGCTTCGAAGCACCTTCAAAGGTGTTTGGATGTTGTTGGAATTACGTAGAAAGTGCTTCGAAGCACCTTCAAAGGTGTTTGGATGTTGTTGGAATTACGTAGAAAGTGCTTCGAAGCACCTTCAAAGGTGTTTGGATGTTGTTGGAATTACGTTAAAAGTGCTTCGAAGCACCTTCAAAGGTGTTTGGATGTTGTTGGAATTACGTAAAAAGTGCTTCGAAGCACCTTCAAAGGTGTTTGGATGTTGTTGGAATTACGTAGAAAGTGCTTCGAAGCACCTTCAAAGGTGTTTGGATGTTGTTGGAATTACGTAGAAAGTGCTTCGAAGCACCTCCAAAGGTGTTTGGATGTTGTTGGATTTACGTAAAAAGTGCTTCGAAGCACCTTCAAAGGTGTTTGGATGTGGTTGATATTACGTAGAAAGTGCTTCGAAGCACCTTCAAAGGTGTTTGCGCGATTAAATTGCTCTTTTCATGAAAAACCTCTAACTTTAAACTTGAATATCTCGAAAACTAGAAGAGATAAAAGGACGCCGTTGGTACCAAAAGAAAGGAAATTTGACGTAGGACCGTCAACATGGGGGTCAGATTCGACGTAGGACGAAAGACAAAAAAGTTATGAGCGTTCAAAGATGGTCATTTTTTGACCTCTTTTCTTAGCAACATTGCTGGATTCAAGTATTTACTTTCAAGTGAAGTACAATCAAAGTGCTTCGAAGCACCTTCAAAGGTGTTTGGATGTTGTTGGAATTACGTAAAAAGTGCTTCGAAGCACCTTCAAAGGTGTTTGGATGTTGTTGGAATTACGTGAAAAGTGCTTCGAAGCACCTTCAAAGGTGTTTGGATGTTGTTGGAATTACGTGAAAAGTGCTTCGAAGCACCTTCAAAGGTGTTTGGATGTTGTTGGAATTACGTAAAAAGTGCTTCGAAGCACCTTCAAAGGTGTTTGGATGTTGTTGGAATTACGTAAAAAGTGCTTCGAAGCACCTTCAAAGGTGTTTGGATGTTGTTGGAATTACGTAGAAAGTGCTTCGAAGCACCTTCAAAGGTGTTTGGATGTTGTTGGAATTACGTAGAAAGTGCTTCGAAGCACCTTCAAAGGTGTTTGGATGTTGTTGGAATTACGTAGAAAGTGCTTCGAAGCACCTTCAAAGGTGTTTGGATGTTGTTGGAATTACGTAAAAAGTGCTTCGAAGCACCTTCAAAGGTGTTTGGATGTTGTTGGAATTACGTTAAAAGTGCTTCGAAGCACCTTCAAAGGTGTTTGGATGTTGTTGGAATTACGTAAAAAGTGCTTCGAAGCACCTTCAAAGGTGTTTGGATGTTGTTGGAATTACGTAGAAAGTGCTTCGAAGCACCTTCAAAGGTGTTTGGATGTTGTTGGAATTACGTAGAAAGTGCTTCGAAGCACCTTCAAAGGTGTTTGGATGTTGTTGGAATTACGTAAAAAGTGCTTCGAAGCACCTTCAAAGGTGTTTGGATGTTGTTGGAATTACGTAGAAAGTGCTTCGAAGCACCTTCAAAGGTGTTTGGATGTTGTTGGAATTACGTAGAAAGTGCTTCGAAGCACCTCCAAAGGTGTTTGGATGTTGTTGGATTTACGTAAAAAGTGCTTCGAAGCACCTTCAAAGGTGTTTGGATGTTGTTGGAATTACGTAGAAAGTGCTTCGAAGCACCTTCAAAGGTGTTTGGATGTTGTTGGAATTACGTAAAAAGTGCTTCGAAGCACCTTCAAAGGTGTTTGGATGTGGTTGATATTACGTAGAAAGTGCTTCGAAGCACCTTCAAAGGTGTTTGGATGTTGTTGGATTTACGTAAAAAGTGCTGAAAAAAAAGGTGAAGGTAAAAAAGGTAAAAAAAAGGTGTTTGGATGTGGTTGATATTACGTAGAAAGTGCTTCGAAGCACCTTCAAAGGTGTTTGGATGTTGTTGGAATTACGTAAAAAGTGCTTCGAAGCACCTTCAAAGGTGTTTGGATGTGGTTGGAATTACGTAGAAAGTGCTTCGAAGCACCTCCAAAGGTGTTTGGATGTTGTTGGATTTACGTAAAAAGTGCTTCGAAGCACCTTCAAAGGTGTTTGGATGTGGTTGATATTACGTAGAAAGTGCTTCGAAGCACCTTCAAAGGTGTTTGCGCGATTAAATTGCTCTTTTCATGAAAAACCTCTAACTTTAAACTTGAATATCTCGAAAACTAGAAGAGATAAAAGGACGCCGTTGGTACCAAAAGAAAGGAAATTTGACGTAGGACCGTCAACATGGGGGTCAGATTCGACGTAGGACGAAAGACAAAAAAGTTATGAGCGTTCAAAGATGGTCATTTTTTGACCTCTTTTCTTAGCAACATTGCTGGATTCAAGTATTTACTTTCAAGTGAAGTACAATCAAAGTGCTTCGAAGCACCTTCAAAGGTGTTTGGATGTTGTTGGAATTACGTAGAAAGTGCTTCGAAGCACCTTCAAAGGTGTTTGGATGTGGTTGGAATTACGTAGAAAGTGCTTCGAAGCACCTTCAAAGGTGTTTGGATGTTGTGGGAATTACGTAGAAAGTGCTTCGAAGCACCTTCAAAGGTGTTTGGATGTTGTTGGAATTACGTAGAAAGTGCTTCGAAGCACCTTCAAAGGTGTTTGGATGTTGTTGGAATTACGTAAAAAGTGCTTCGAAGCACCTTCAAAGGTGTTTGGATGTTGTTGTAATTACGTAAAAAGTGCTTCGAAGCACCTTCAAAGGTATTTGGATGTTGTTGGAATTACGTAAAAAGTGCTTCGAAGCACCTTCAAAGGTGTTTGCGCGATTAAATTGCTCTTTTCATGAAAAACCTCTAACTTTAAACTTGAATATCTCGAAAACTAGAAGAGATAAAAGGACGCCGTTGGTACCAAAAGAAAGGAAATTTGACGTAGGACCGTCAACATGGGTGTCAGATTCGACGTAGGACGAAAGACAAAAAAGTTATGAGCGTTCAAAGATGGTCATTTTTTGACCTCTTTTCTTAGCAACATTGCTGGATTCAAGTATTTACTTTCAAGTGAAGTACAATCAAAGTGCTTCGAAGCACCTTCAAAGGTGTTTGGATGTTGTTGGAATTACGTAAAAAGTGCTTCGAAGCACCTTCAAAGGTGTTTGGATTTGGTTGGAATTACGTAGAAAGTGCTTCGAAGCACCTTCAAAGGTGTTTGCGCGATTAAATTGCTCTTTTCATGAAAAACCTCTAACTTAAAACTTGAATATCTCGAAAACTAGAAGAGATAAAAGGACGCCGTTGGTACCAAAAGAAAGGAAATTTGACGTAGGACCGTCAACATGGGGGTCAGATTCGACGTAGGACGAAAGACAAAAAAGTTATGAGCGTTCAAAGATGGTCATTTTTTGACCTCTTTTCTTAGCAACATTGCTGGATTCAAGTATTTACTTTCAAGTGAAGTACAATCAAAGTGCTTCGAAGCACCTTCAAAGGTGTTTGGATGTTGTTGGAATTACGTAAAAAGTGCTTCGAAGCACCTTCAAAGGTGTTTGGATGTGGTTGGAATTACGTAGAAAGTGCTTCGAAGCACCTCCAAAGGTGTTTGGATGTTGTTGGATTTACGTAAAAAGTGCTTCGAAGCACCTTCAAAGGTGTTTGGATGTGGTTGATATTACGTAGAAAGTGCTTCGAAGCACCTTCAAAGGTGTTTGGATGTTGTTGGAATTACGTAAAAAGTGCTTCGAAGCACCTTCAAAGGTGTTTGGATTTGGTTGGAATTACGTAGAAAGTGCTTCGAAGCACCTCCAAAGGTGTTTGGATGTTGTTGGATTTACGTAAAAAGTGCTTCGAAGCACCTTCAAAGGTGTTTGGATGTGGTTGATATTACGTAAAAAGTGCTTCGAAGCACCTCCAAAGGTGTTTGCGCGATTAAATTGCTCTTTTCATGAAAAACCTCTAACTTTAAACTTGAATATCTCGAAAACTAGAAGAGATAAAAGGACGCCGTTGGTACCAAAAGAAAGGAAATTTGACGTAGGACCGTCAACATGGGGGTCAGATTCGACGTAGGACGAAAGACAAAAAAGTTATGAGCGTTCAAAGATGGTCATTTTTTGACCTCTTTTCTTAGCAACATTGCTGGATTCAAGTATTTACTTTCAAGTGAAGTACAATCAAAGTGCTTCGAAGCACCTTCAAAGGTGTTTGGATGTTGTTGGAATTACGTAAAAAGTGCTTCGAAGCACCTTCAAAGGTGTTTGGATGTGGTTGGAATTACGTAGAAAGTGCTTCGAAGCACCTCCAAAGGTGTTTGGATGTTGTTGGATTTACGTAAAAAGTGCTTCGAAGCACCTTCAAAGGTGTTTGGATGTGGTTGATATTACGTAGAAAGTGCTTCGAAGCACCTTCAAAGGTGTTTGGATGTTGTTGGAATTACGTAAAAAGTGCTTCGAAGCACCTTCAAAGGTGTTTGGATTTGGTTGGAATTACGTAGAAAGTGCTTCGAAGCACCTCCAAAGGTGTTTGGATGTTGTTGGATTTACGTAAAAAGTGCTTCGAAGCACCTTCAAAGGTGTTTGGATGTGGTTGATATTACGTAAAAAGTGCTTCGAAGCACCTCCAAAGGTGTTTGCGCGATTAAATTGCTCTTTTCATGAAAAACCTCTAACTTTAAACTTGAATATCTCGAAAACTAGAAGAGATAAAAGGACGCCGTTGGTACCAAAAGAAAGGAAATTTGACGTAGGACCGTCAACATGGGGGTCAGATTCGACGTAGGACGAAAGACAAAAAAGTTATGAGCGTTCAAAGATGGTCATTTTTTGACCTCTTTTCTTAGCAACATTGCTGGATTCAAGTATTTACTTTCAAGTGAAGTACAATCAAAGTGCTTCGAAGCACCTTCAAAGGTGTTTGGATGTTGTTGGAATTACGTAAAAAGTGCTTCGAAGCACCTTCAAAGGTGTTTGGATGTGGTTGGAATTACGTAGAAAGTGCTTCGAAGCACCTCCAAAGGTGTTTGGATGTTGTTGGATTTACGTAAAAAGTGCTTCGAAGCACCTTCAAAGGTGTTTGGATGTGGTTGATATTACGTAGAAAGTGCTTCGAAGCACCTTCAAAGGTGTTTGGATGTTGTTGGATTTACGTAAAAAGTGCTGAAAAAAAAGGTGAAGGTAAAAAAGGTAAAAAAAAGGTGTTTGGATGTGGTTGATATTACGTAGAAAGTGCTTCGAAGCACCTTCAAAGGTGTTTGGATGTTGTTGGAATTACGTAAAAAGTGCTTCGAAGCACCTTCAAAGGTGTTTGGATGTGGTTGATATTACGTAAAAAGTGCTTCGAAGCACCTCCAAAGGTGTTTGCGCGATTAAATTGCTCTTTTCATGAAAAACCTCTAACTTTAAACTTGAATATCTCGAAAACTAGAAGAGATAAAAGGACGCCGTTGGTACCAAAAGAAAGGAAATTTGACGTAGGACCGTCAACATGGGGGTCAGATTCGACGTAGGACGAAAGACAAAAAAGTTATGAGCGTTCAAAGATGGTCATTTTTTGACCTCTTTTCTTAGCAACATTGCTGGATGTAAGTATTTACTTTCAAGTGAAGTACAAACAAAGTGCTTCGAAGCACCTTCAAAGGTGTTTGGATGTTGTTGGAATTACGTAAAAAGTGCTTCGAAGCACCTCCAAAGGTGTTTGCGCGATTAAATTGCTCTTTTCATGAAAAACCTCTAACTTTAAACTTGAATATCTCGAAAACTAGAAGAGATAAAAGGACGCCGTTGGTACCAAAAGAAAGGAAATTTGACGTAGGACCGTCAACATGGGGGTCAGATTCGACGTAGGACGAAAGACAAAAAAGTTATGAGCGTTCAAAGATGGTCATTTTTTGACCTCTTTTCTTAGCAACATTGCTGGATTCAAGTATTTACTTTCAAGTGAAGTACAATCAAAGTGCTTCGAAGCACCTTCAAAGGTGTTTGGATGTTGTTGGAATTACGTAAAAAGTGCTTCGAAGCACCTTCAAAGGTGTTTGGATGTGGTTGATATTACGTAGAAAGTGCTTCGAAGCACCTTCAAAGGTGTTTGGATGTTGTTGGAATTACGTAAAAAGTGCTTCGAAGCACCTTCAAAGGTGTTTGGATGTGGTTGATATTACGTAGAAAGTGCTTCGAAGCACCTTCAAAGGTGTTTGGATGTTGTTGGAATTACGTAAAAAGTGCTTCGAAGCACCTTCAAAGGTGTTTGGATGTTGTTGGAATTACGTAAAAAGTGCTTCGAAGCACCTTCAAAGGTGTTTGGATGTGGTTGATATTACGTAGAAAGTGCTTCGAAGCACCTTCAAAGGTGTTTGGATGTTGTTGGAATTACGTAAAAAGTGCTTCGAAGCACCTTCAAAGGTGTTTGGATGTGGTTGGAATTACGTAGAAAGTGCTTCGAAGCACCTCCAAAGGTGTTTGGATGTTGTTGGATTTACGTAAAAAGTGCTTCGAAGCACCTTCAAAGGTGTTTGGATGTGGTTGATATTACGTAAAAAGTGCTTCGAAGCACCTCCAAAGGTGTTTGCGCGATTAAATTGCTCTTTTCATGAAAAACCTCTAACTTTAAACTTGAATATCTCGAAAACTAGAAGAGATAAAAGGACGCCGTTGGTACCAAAAGAAAGGAAATTTGACGTAGGACCGTCAACATGGGGGTCAGATTCGACGTAGGACGAAAGACAAAAAAGTTATGAGCGTTCAAAGATGGTCATTTTTTGACCTCTTTTCTTAGCAACATTGCTGGATTCAAGTATTTACTTTCAAGTGAAGTACAATCAAAGTGCTTCGAAGCACCTTCAAAGGTGTTTGGATGTTGTTGGAATTACGTTAAAAGTGCTTCGAAGCACCTTCAAAGGTGTTTGGATGTTGTTGGAATTACGTAAAAAGTGCTTCGAAGCACCTCCAAAGGTGTTTGGATTTGGTTGGAATTACGTAAAAAGTGCTTCGAAGCACCTTCAAAGGTGTTTGGATGTTGTTGGAATTACGTAGAAAGTGCTTCGAAGCACCTTCAAAGGTGTTTGGATGTTGTTGGAATTACGTAAAAAGTGCTTCGAAGCACCTCCAAAGGTGTTTGGATTTGGTTGGAATTACGTAAAAAGTGCTTCGAAGCACCTTCAAAGGTGTTTGGATGTTGTTGGAATTACGTAAAAAGTGCTTCGAAGCACCTTCAAAGGTGTTTGGATGTTGTTGGAATTACGTACAAAGTGCTTCGAAGCACCTTCAAAGGTGTTTGGATGTGGTTGGAATTACGTAGAAAGTGCTTCGAAGCACCTTCAAAGGTGTTTGGATGTTGTTGTAATTACGTAAAAAGTGCTTCGAAGCACCTTCAAAGGTGTTTGGATGTTGTTGGAATTACGTAAAAAGTGCTTCGAAGCACCTTCAAAGGTGTTTGGATGTTGTTGGAATTACGTAGAAAGTGCTTCGAAGCACCTTCAAAGGTGTTTGGATGTTGTTGGAATTACGTAAAAAGTGCTTCGAAGCACCTTCAAAGGTGTTTGGATGTTGTTGGAATTACGTAGAAAGTGCTTCGAAGCACCTTCAAAGGTGTTTGGATGTTGTTGGAATTACGTAAAAATAGCTTCGAAGCACCTCCAAAGGTGTTTGGATGTGGTTGGAATTACGTAGAAAGTGCTTCGAAGCACCTTCAAAGGTGTTTGGATGTTGTTGTAATTACGTAAAAAGTGCTTCGAAGCACCTTCAAAGGTGTTTGGATGTTGTTGGAATTACGTAAAAAGTGCTTCGAAGCACCTTCAAAGGTGTTTGGATGTTGTTGGAATTACGTAGAAAGTGCTTCGAAGCACCTTCAAAGGTGTTTGGATGTTGTTGGAATTACGTAAAAAGTGCTTCGAAGCACCTTCAAAGGTGTTTGGATTTGGTTGGAATTACGTAGAAAGTGCTTCGAAGCACCTTCAAAGGTGTTTGCGCGATTAAATTGCTCTTTTCATGAAAAACCTCTAACTTTAAACTTGAATATCTCGAAAACTAGAAGAGATAAAAGGACGCCGTTGGTACCAAAAGAAAGGAAATTTGACGTAGGACCGTCAACATGGGGGTCAGATTCGACGTAGGACGAAAGACAAAAAAGTTATGAGCGTTCAAAGATGGTCATTTTTTGACCTCTTGTCTTAGCAACATTGCTGGATTCAAGTATTTACTTTCAAGTGAAGTACAATCAAAGTGCTTCGAAGCACCTTCAAAGGTGTTTGGATGTTGTTGGAATTACGTAGAAAGTGCTTCGAAGCACCTTCAAAGGTGTTTGGATGTTGTGGGAATTACGTAGAAAGTGCTTCGAAGCACCTTCAAAGGTGTTTGGATGTTGTTGGAATTACGTAGAAAGTGCTTCGAAGCACCTCCAAAGGTGTTTGGATGTTGTTGGATTTACGTAAAAAGTGCTTCGAAGCACCTTCAAAGGTGTTTGGATGTTGTTGGAATTACGTAGAAAGTGCTTCGAAGCACCTTCAAAGGTGTTTGGATGTTGTTGGAATTACGTAAAAAGTGCTTCGAAGCACCTTCAAAGGTGTTTGGATTTGGTTGGAATTACGTAGAAAGTGCTTCGAAGCACCTTCAAAGGTGTTTGCGCGATTAAATTGCTCTTTTCATGAAAAACCTCTAACTTAAAACTTGAATATCTCGAAAACTAGAAGAGATAAAAGGACGCCGTTGGTACCAAAAGAAAGGAAATTTGACGTAGGACCGTCAACATGGGGGTCAGATTCGACGTAGGACGAAAGACAAAAAAGTTATGAGCGTTCAAAGATGGTCATTTTTTGACCTCTTTTCTTAGCAACATTGCTGGATTCAAGTATTTACTTTCAAGTGAAGTACAATCAAAGTGCTTCGAAGCACCTTCAAAGGTGTTTGGATGTGGTTGGAATTACGTAGAAAGTGCTTCGAAGCACCTTCAAAGGTGTTTGGATGTTGTTGGATTTACGTAAAAAGTGCTGAAAAAAAAGGTGAAGGTAAAAAAGGTAAAAAAAAGGTGTTTGGATGTGGTTGATATTACGTAGAAAGTGCTTCGAAGCACCTTCAAAGGTGTTTGGATGTTGTTGGAATTACGTAAAAAGTGCTTCGAAGCACCTTCAAAGGTGTTTGGATGTGGTTGATATTACGTAGAAAGTGCTTCGAAGCACCTTCAAAGGTGTTTGGATGTTGTTGGAATTACGTAAAAAGTGCTTCGAAGCACCTTCAAAGGTGTTTGGATGTTGTTGGAATTACGTAAAAAGTGCTTCGAAGCACCTTCAAAGGTGTTTGGATGTGGTTGATATTACGTAGAAAGTGCTTCGAAGCACCTTCAAAGGTGTTTGGATGTTGTTGGAATTACGTAAAAAGTGCTTCGAAGCACCTTCAAAGGTGTTTGGATGTGGTTGGAATTACGTAGAAAGTGCTTCGAAGCACCTCCAAAGGTGTTTGGATGTTGTTGGATTTACGTAAAAAGTGCTTCGAAGCACCTTCAAAGGTGTTTGGATGTGGTTGATATTACGTAGAAAGTGCTTCGAAGCACCTTCAAAGGTGTTTGCGCGATTAAATTGCTCTTTTCATGAAAAACCTCTAACTTTAAACTTGAATATCTCGAAAACTAGAAGAGATAAAAGGACGCCGTTGGTACCAAAAGAAAGGAAATTTGACGTAGGACCGTCAACATGGGGGTCAGATTCGACGTAGGACGAAAGACAAAAAAGTTATGAGCGTTCAAAGATGGTCATTTTTTGACCTCTTTTCTTAGCAACATTGCTGGATTCAAGTATTTACTTTCAAGTGAAGTACAATCAAAGTGCTTCGAAGCACCTTCAAAGGTGTTTGGATGTTGTTGGAATTACGTAAAAAGTGCTTCGAAGCACCTTCAAAGGTGTTTGGATGTTGTTGGAATTACGTGAAAAGTGCTTCGAAGCACCTTCAAAGGTGTTTGGATGTTGTTGGAATTACGTAGAAAGTGCTTCGAAGCACCTTCAAAGGTGTTTGGATGTTGTTGGAATTACGTGAAAAGTGCTTCGAAGCACCTTCAAAGGTGTTTGGATGTTGTTGGAATTACGTAAAAAGTGCTTCGAAGCACCTTCAAAGGTGTTTGGATGTTGTTGGAATTACGTAAAAAGTGCTTCGAAGCACCTTCAAAGGTGTTTGGATGTTGTTGGAATTACGTAAAAAGTGCTTCGAAGCACCTTCAAAGGTGTTTGGATGTTGTTGGAATTACGTAAAAAGTGCTTCGAAGCACCTCCAAAGGTGTTTGGATTTGGTTGGAATTACGTAAAAAGTGCTTCGAAGCACCTTCAAAGGTGTTTGGATGTTGTTGGAATTACGTAGAAAGTGCTTCGAAGCACCTTCAAAGGTGTTTGGATGTTGTTGGAATTACGTAGAAAGTGCTTCGAAGCACCTTCAAAGGTGTTTGGATGTTGTTGGAATTACGTAGAAAGTGCTTCGAAGCACCTTCAAAGTTGTTTGGATGTTGTTGTAATTACGTTAAAAGTGCTTCGAAGCACCTTCAAAGTTGTTTGGATGTTGTTGTAATTACGTTAAAAGTGCTTCGAAGCACCTTCAAAGGTGTTTGGATGTTGTTGGAATTACGTAAAAAGTGCTTCGAAGCACCTTCAAAGGTGTTTGGATTTGGTTGGAATTACGTAGAAAGTGCTTCGAAGCACCTTCAAAGGTGTTTGCGCGATTAAATTGCTCTTTTCATGAAAAACCTCTAACTTTAAACTTGAATATCTCGAAAACTAGAAGAGATAAAAGGACGCCGTTGGTACCAAAAGAAAGGAAATTTGACGTAGGACCGTCAACATGGGTGTCAGATTCGACGTAGGACGAAAGACAAAAAAGTTATGAGCGTTCAAAGATGGTCATTTTTTGACCTCTTTTCTTAGCAACATTGCTGGATTCAAGTATTTACTTTCAAGTGAAGTACAATCAAAGTGCTTCGAAGCACCTTCAAAGGTGTTTGGATGTTGTTGGAATTACGTAAAAAGTGCTTCGAAGCACCTTCAAAGGTGTTTGGATGTGGTTGGAATTACGTAGAAAGTGCTTCGAAGCACCTTCAAAGGTGTTTGCGCGATTAAATTGCTCTTTTCATGAAAAACCTCTAACTTTAAACTTGAATATCTCGAAAACTAGAAGAGATAAAAGGACGCCGTTGGTACCAAAAGAAAGGAAATTTGACGTAGTACCGCCATTATGGGGGTCAGATTCGACGTAGGACGAAAGACAAAAAAGTTATGAGCGTTCAAAGATGGGCATTTTTTGACCTCTTTTCTTAGCAACATTGCTGGATTCAAGTATTTACTTTCAAGTGAAGTACAATCAAAGTGCTTCGAAGCACCTTCAAAGGTGTTTGGATGTTGTTGGAATTACGTAAAAAGTGCTTCGAAGCACCTCCAAAGGTGTTTGCGCGATTAAATTGCTCTTTTCATGAAAAACCTCTAACTTTAAACTTGAATATCTCGAAAACTAGAAGAGATAAAAGGACGCCGTTGGTACCAAAAGAAAGGAAATTTGACGTAGGACCGTCAACATGGGGGTCAGATTCGACGTAGGACGAAAGACAAAAAAGTTATGAGCGTTCAAAGATGGTCATTTTTTGACCTCTTTTCTTAGCAACATTGCTGGATTCAAGTATTTACTTTCAAGTGAAGTACAATCAAAGTGCTTCGAAGCACCTTCAAAGTTGTTTGGATGTTGTTGTAATTACGTAAAAAGTGCTTCGAAGCACCTTCAAAGGTGTTTGGATGTTGTTGTAATTACGTAAAAAGTGCTTCGAAGCACCTTCAAAGGTATTTGGATGTTGTTGGAATTACGTAAAAAGTGCTTCGAAGCACCTTCAAAGGTGTTTGCGCGATTAAATTGCTCTTTTCATGAAAAACCTCTAACTTTAAACTTGAATATCTCGAAAACTAGAAGAGATAAAAGGACGCCGTTGGTACCAAAAGAAAGGAAATTTGACGTAGGACCGTCAACATGGGGGTCAGATTCGACGTAGGACGAAAGACAAAAAAGTTATGAGCGTTCAAAGATGGTCATTTTTTGACCTCTTTTCTTAGCAACATTGCTGGATTCAAGTATATACTTCCAAGTGAAGTACAAACAAAGTGCTTCGAAGCACCTTCAAAGGTGTTTGGATGTTGTTGGAATTACGTAGAAAGTGCTTCGAAGCACCTTCAAAGGTGTTTGGATGTTGTTGGAATTACGTAAAAAGTGCTTCGAAGCACCTCCAAAGGTGTTTGCGCGATTAAATTGCTCTTTTCATGAAAAACCTCTAACTTTAAACTTGAATATCTCGAAAACTAGAAGAGATAAAAGGACGCCGTTGGTACCAAAAGAAAGGAAATTTGACGTAGGACCGTCAACATGGGGGTCAGATTCGACGTAGGACGAAAGACAAAAAAGTTATGAGCGTTCAAAGATGGTCATTTTTTGACCTCTTTTCTTAGCAACATTGCTGGATGTAAGTATTTACTTTCAAGTGAAGTACAAACAAAGTGCTTCGAAGCACCTTCAAAGTTGTTTGGATGTTGTTGTAATTACGTAAAAAGTGCTTCGAAGCACCTTCAAAGGTGTTTGGATGTGGTTGGAATTACGTAGAAAGTGCTTCGAAGCACCTTCAAAGGTGTTTGGATGTGGTTGGATTTACGTAGAAAGTGCTTCGAAGCACCTTCAAAGGTGTTTGGATGTTGTTGGAATTACGTAAAAAGTGCTTCGAAGCACCTCCAAAGGTGTTTGGATGTTGTTGGAATTACGTAAAAAGTGCTTCGAAGCACCTCCAAAGGTGTTTGCGCGATTAAATTGCTCTTTTCATGAAAAACCTCTAACTTTAAACTTGAATATCTCGAAAACTAGAAGAGATAAAAGGACGCCGTTGGTACCAAAAGAAAGGAAATTTGACGTAAACCCGTCAACATGGGGGTCAGATTCGACGTAGGACAAAAGACAAAAAAGTTATGAGCGTTTAAAGATGGTCATTTTTTGACCTCTTTCTTAGCAAAATTGCTGGATTCAAGTATTTACTTCCAAGTGAAGTACAAACAAAGTGCTTCGAAGCACCTTCAAAGGTGTTTGGATGTTGTTGGAATTACGTAGAAAGTGCTTCGAAGCACCTTCAAAGGTGTTTGGATGTGGTTGGAATTACGTAGTAAGTGCTTCGAAGCACCTTCAAAGGTGTTTGGATGTGGTTGGAATTACGTAGAAAGTGCTTCGAAGCACCTTCAAAGGTGTTTGGATGTTGTTGGAATTACGTAAAAAGTGCTTCGAAGCACCTCTAAAGGTGTTTGGATGTTGTTGGAATTACGTAAAAAGTGCTTCGAAGCACCTCCAAAGGTGTTTGCGCGATTAAATTGCTCTTTTCATGAAAAACCTCTAACTTTAAACGTGAATAGCTCGAAAACTAGAAGTGATAAAAGGACGCCGTTGGTACCAAAAGAAAGGAAATTTGACGTAGGACCGTCAACATGGGGGTCAGATTCGACGTAGGACGAAAGACAAAAAAGTTATGAGCGTTCAAAGATGGTCATTTTTTGACCTCTTTTCTTAGCAACATTGCTGGATTCAAGTATTTACTTTCAAGTGAAGTACAATCAAAGTGCTTCGAAGCACCTTCAAAGGTGTTTGGATGTTGTTGGAATTACGTAAAAAGTGCTTCGAAGCACCTTCAAAGGTGTTTGGATGTTGTTGGAATTACGTGAAAAGTGCTTCGAAGCACCTTCAAAGGTGTTTGGATGTTGTTGGAATTACGTAGAAAGTGCTTCGAAGCACCTTCAAAGGTGTTTGGATGTTGTTGGAATTACGTGAAAAGTGCTTCGAAGCACCTTCAAAGGTGTTTGGATGTTGTTGGAATTACGTAAAAAGTGCTTCGAAGCACCTTCAAAGGTGTTTGGATGTTGTTGGAATTACGTAAAAAGTGCTTCGAAGCACCTTCAAAGGTGTTTGGATGTTGTTGGAATTACGTAAAAAGTGCTTCGAAGCACCTTCAAAGGTGTTTGGATGTTGTTGGAATTACGTAAAAAGTGCTTCGAAGCACCTCCAAAGGTGTTTGGATTTGGTTGGAATTACGTAAAAAGTGCTTCGAAGCACCTTCAAAGGTGTTTGGATGTTGTTGGAATTACGTAGAAAGTGCTTCGAAGCACCTTCAAAGGTGTTTGGATGTTGTTGGAATTACGTAGAAAGTGCTTCGAAGCACCTTCAAAGGTGTTTGGATGTTGTTGGAATTACGTAGAAAGTGCTTCGAAGCACCTTCAAAGTTGTTTGGATGTTGTTGTAATTACGTTAAAAGTGCTTCGAAGCACCTTCAAAGTTGTTTGGATGTTGTTGTAATTACGTTAAAAGTGCTTCGAAGCACCTTCAAAGGTGTTTGGATGTTGTTGGAATTACGTAAAAAGTGCTTCGAAGCACCTTCAAAGGTGTTTGGATTTGGTTGGAATTACGTAGAAAGTGCTTCGAAGCACCTTCAAAGGTGTTTGCGCGATTAAATTGCTCTTTTCATGAAAAACCTCTAACTTTAAACTTGAATATCTCGAAAACTAGAAGAGATAAAAGGACGCCGTTGGTACCAAAAGAAAGGAAATTTGACGTAGGACCGTCAACATGGGTGTCAGATTCGACGTAGGACGAAAGACAAAAAAGTTATGAGCGTTCAAAGATGGTCATTTTTTGACCTCTTTTCTTAGCAACATTGCTGGATTCAAGTATTTACTTTCAAGTGAAGTACAATCAAAGTGCTTCGAAGCACCTTCAAAGGTGTTTGGATGTTGTTGGAATTACGTAAAAAGTGCTTCGAAGCACCTTCAAAGGTGTTTGGATGTGGTTGGAATTACGTAGAAAGTGCTTCGAAGCACCTTCAAAGGTGTTTGCGCGATTAAATTGCTCTTTTCATGAAAAACCTCTAACTTTAAACTTGAATATCTCGAAAACTAGAAGAGATAAAAGGACGCCGTTGGTACCAAAAGAAAGGAAATTTGACGTAGGACCGTCAATATGGGGGTCAGATTCGACGTAGGACGAAAGACAAAAAAGTTATGAGCGTTCAAAGATGGTCATTTTTTGACCTCTTTTCTTAGCAACATTGCTGGATTCAAGTATTTACTTTCAAGTGAAGTACAATCAAAGTGCTTCGAAGCACCTTCAAAGGTGTTTGGATGTTGTTGGAATTACGTAAAAAGTGCTTCGAAGCACCTTCAAAGGTGTTTGCGCGATTAAATTGCTCTTTTCATGAAAAACCTCTAACTTTAAACTTGAATATCTCGAAAACTAGAAGAGATAAAAGGACGCCGTTGGTACCAAAAGAAAGGAAATTTGACGTAGGACCGTCAACATGGGGGTCAGATTCGACGTAGGACGAAAGACAAAAAAGTTATGAGCGTTCAAAGATGGTCATTTTTTGACCTCTTTTCTTAGCAACATTGCTGGATTCAAGTATTTACTTTCAAGTGAAGTACAATCAAAGTGCTTCGAAGCACCTTCAAAGTTGTTTGGATGTTGTTGTAATTACGTAAAAAGTGCTTCGAAGCACCTTCAAAGGTGTTTGGATGTTGTTGTAATTACGTAAAAAGTGCTTCGAAGCACCTTCAAAGGTATTTGGATGTTGTTGGAATTACGTAAAAAGTGCTTCGAAGCACCTTCAAAGGTGTTTGCGCGATTAAATTGCTCTTTTCATGAAAAACCTCTAACTTTAAACTTGAATATCTCGAAAACTAGAAGAGATAAAAGGACGCCGTTGGTACCAAAAGAAAGGAAATTTGACGTAGGACCGTCAACATGGGGGTCAGATTCGACGTAGGACGAAAGACAAAAAAGTTATGAGCGTTCAAAGATGGTCATTTTTTGACCTCTTTTCTTAGCAACATTGCTGGATTCAAGTATATACTTCCAAGTGAAGTACAAACAAAGTGCTTCGAAGCACCTTCAAAGGTGTTTGGATGTTGTTGGAATTACGTAGAAAGTGCTTCGAAGCACCTTCAAAGGTGTTTGGATGTTGTTGGAATTACGTAAAAAGTGCTTCGAAGCACCTCCAAAGGTGTTTGCGCGATTAAATTGCTCTTTTCATGAAAAACCTCTAACTTTAAACTTGAATATCTCGAAAACTAGAAGAGATAAAAGGACGCCGTTGGTACCAAAAGAAAGGAAATTTGACGTAGGACCGTCAACATGGGGGTCAGATTCGACGTAGGACGAAAGACAAAAAAGTTATGAGCGTTCAAAGATGGTCATTTTTTGACCTCTTTTCTTAGCAACATTGCTGGATGTAAGTATTTACTTTCAAGTGAAGTACAAACAAAGTGCTTCGAAGCACCTTCAAAGTTGTTTGGATGTTGTTGTAATTACGTAAAAAGTGCTTCGAAGCACCTTCAAAGGTGTTTGGATGTGGTTGGAATTACGTAGAAAGTGCTTCGAAGCACCTTCAAAGGTGTTTGGATGTGGTTGGATTTACGTAGAAAGTGCTTCGAAGCACCTTCAAAGGTGTTTGGATGTTGTTGGAATTACGTAAAAAGTGCTTCGAAGCACCTCCAAAGGTGTTTGGATGTTGTTGGAATTACGTAAAAAGTGCTTCGAAGCACCTCCAAAGGTGTTTGCGCGATTAAATTGCTCTTTTCATGAAAAACCTCTAACTTTAAACTTGAATATCTCGAAAACTAGAAGAGATAAAAGGACGCCGTTGGTACCAAAAGAAAGGAAATTTGACGTAGGACCGTCAACATGGGGGTCAGATTCGACGTAGGACGAAAGACAAAAAAGTTATGAGCGTTCAAAGATGGTCATTTTTTGACCTCTTTCTTAGCAAAATTGCTGGATTCAAGTATTTACTTCCAAGTGAAGTACAAACAAAGTGCTTCGAAGCACCTTCAAAGGTGTTTGGATGTTGTTGGAATTACGTAGAAAGTGCTTCGAAGCACCTTCAAAGGTGTTTGGATGTGGTTGGAATTACGTAGAAAGTGCTTCGAAGCACCTTCAAAGGTGTTTGGATGTGGTTGGAATTACGTAGAAAGTGCTTCGAAGCACCTTCAAAGGTGTTTGGATGTTGTTGGAATTACGTAAAAAGTGCTTCGAAGCACCTCTAAAGGTGTTTGGATGTTGTTGGAATTACGTAAAAAGTGCTTCGAAGCACCTCCAAAGGTGTTTGCGCGATTAAATTGCTCTTTTCATGAAAAACCTCCAACTTTAAACGTGAATAGCTCGGAAACTAGAAATGATAAATGGTCGCCGTTGGTACCAAAAGAAAGGAAATTTGACGTAGTACCGCCATTATGAGGGTCAGGTTCGACGTAGGACGAAAGACAAAAAAGTTATGAGCGTTCAAAGATGGGCATTTTTTGACCTCTTTTCTTAGCAACATTACTGGATGTAAGTATTTACTTTCAAGTGAAGTACAAACAAAGTGCTTCGAAGCACCTTCAAAGTTGTTTGGATGTTGTTGTAATTACGTAAAAAGTGCTTCGAAGCACCTTCAAAGGTGTTTGGATGTGGTTGGAATTACGTAGAAAGTGCTTCGAAGCACCTTCAAAGGTGTTTGGATGTGGTTGGATTTACGTAGAAAGTGCTTCGAAGCACCTTCAAAGGTGTGTGGATGTTGTTGGAATTACGTAAAAAGTGCTTCGAAGCACCTCCAAAGGTGTTTGGATGTTGTTGGAATTACGTAAAAAGTGCTTCGAAGCACCTCCAAAGGTGTTTGGATGTTGTTGGAATTACGTAGAAAGTGCTTCGAAGCACCTTCAAAGGTGTTTGGATGTTGTTGGAATTACGTAGAAAATGCTTCGAAGCACCTTCAAAGGTGTTTGGATGTTGTTGGAATTACGTAGAAAGTGCTTCGAAGCACCTTCAAAGGTGTTTGGATGTGGTTGGAATTACGTAGAAAGTGCTTCGAAGCACCTTCAAAGGTGTTTGGATGTTGTTGGAATTGCGTAGAAAGTGCTTCGAAGCACCTTCAAAGGTGTTTGGATGTTGTTGGAATTACGTAAAAAGTGCTTCGAAGCACCTTCAAAGGTGTTTGCGCGATTAAATTGCTCTTTTCATGAAAAACCTCTAACTTTAAACTTGAATATCTCGAAAACTAGAAGAGATAAAAGGACGCCGTTGGTACCAAAAGAAAGGAAATTTGACGTAGGACCGTCAACATGGGGGTCAGATTCGACGTAGGACGAAAGACAAAAAAGTTATGAGCGTTCAAAGATGGTCATTTTTTGACCTCTTTTCTTAGCAACATTGCTGGATTCAAGTATTTACTTTCAAGTGAAGTACAATCAAAGTGCTTCGAAGCACCTTCAAAGGTGTTTGGATGTTGTTGGAATTACGTAAAAAGTGCTTCGAAGCACCTTCAAAGGTGTTTGGATGTGGTTGGAATTACGTAGAAAGTGCTTCGACGCACCTCCAAAGGTGTTTGGATGTTGTTGGATTTACGTAAAAAGTGCTTCGAAGCACCTTCAAAGGTGTTTGGATGTTGTTGGAATTACGTGAAAAGTGCTTCGAAGCACCTTCAAAGGTGTTTGGATGTTGTTGGAATTACGTAAAAAGTGCTTCGAAGCACCTTCAAAGGTGTTTGGATGTTGTTGGAATTACGTAAAAAGTGCTTCGAAGCACCTTCAAAGGTGTTTGGATGTTGTTGGAATTACGTAGAAAGTGCTTCGAAGCACCTTCAAAGGTGTTTGGATGTTGTTGGAATTACGTAGAAAGTGCTTCGAAGCACCTTCAAAGGTGTTTGGATGTTGTTGGAATTACGTTAAAAGTGCTTCGAAGCACCTTCAAAGGTGTTTGGATGTTGTTGGAATTACGTAAAAAGTGCTTCGAAGCACCTTCAAAGGTGTTTGGATGTTGTTGGAATTACGTAGAAAGTGCTTCGAAGCACCTTCAAAGGTGTTTGGATGTTGTTGGAATTACGTAGAAAGTGCTTCGAAGCACCTTCAAAGGTGTTTGGATGTTGTTGGAATTACGTAAAAAGTGCTTCGAAGCACCTTCAAAGGTGTTTGGATGTTGTTGGAATTACGTAGAAAGTGCTTCGAAGCACCTTCAAAGGTGTTTGGATGTTGTTGGAATTACGTAGAAAGTGCTTCGAAGCACCTCCAAAGGTGTTTGGATGTTGTTGGATTTACGTAAAAAGTGCTTCGAAGCACCTTCAAAGGTGTTTGGATGTTGTTGGAATTACGTAGAAAGTGCTTCGAAGCACCTTCAAAGGTGTTTGGATGTTGTTGGAATTACGTAAAAAGTGCTTCGAAGCACCTTCAAAGGTGTTTGGATGTGGTTGATATTACGTAGAAAGTGCTTCGAAGCACCTTCAAAGGTGTTTGGATGTTGTTGGATTTACGTAAAAAGTGCTGAAAAAAAAGGTGAAGGTAAAAAAGGTAAAAAAAAGGTGTTTGGATGTGGTTGATATTACGTAGAAAGTGCTTCGAAGCACCTTCAAAGGTGTTTGGATGTTGTTGGAATTACGTAAAAAGTGCTTCGAAGCACCTTCAAAGGTGTTTGGATGTGGTTGGAATTACGTAGAAAGTGCTTCGAAGCACCTCCAAAGGTGTTTGGATGTTGTTGGATTTACGTAAAAAGTGCTTCGAAGCACCTTCAAAGGTGTTTGGATGTGGTTGATATTACGTAGAAAGTGCTTCGAAGCACCTTCAAAGGTGTTTGCGCGATTAAATTGCTCTTTTCATGAAAAACCTCTAACTTTAAACTTGAATATCTCGAAAACTAGAAGAGATAAAAGGACGCCGTTGGTACCAAAAGAAAGGAAATTTGACGTAGGACCGTCAACATGGGGGTCAGATTCGACGTAGGACGAAAGACAAAAAAGTTATGAGCGTTCAAAGATGGTCATTTTTTGACCTCTTTTCTTAGCAACATTGCTGGATTCAAGTATTTACTTTCAAGTGAAGTACAATCAAAGTGCTTCGAAGCACCTTCAAAGGTGTTTGGATGTTGTTGGAATTACGTAAAAAGTGCTTCGAAGCACCTTCAAAGGTGTTTGGATGTTGTTGGAATTACGTGAAAAGTGCTTCGAAGCACCTTCAAAGGTGTTTGGATGTTGTTGGAATTACGTAGAAAGTGCTTCGAAGCACCTTCAAAGGTGTTTGGATGTTGTTGGAATTACGTGAAAAGTGCTTCGAAGCACCTTCAAAGGTGTTTGGATGTTGTTGGAATTACGTAAAAAGTGCTTCGAAGCACCTTCAAAGGTGTTTGGATGTTGTTGGAATTACGTAAAAAGTGCTTCGAAGCACCTTCAAAGGTGTTTGGATGTTGTTGGAATTACGTAGAAAGTGCTTCGAAGCACCTTCAAAGGTGTTTGGATGTTGTTGGAATTACGTAGAAAGTGCTTCGAAGCACCTTCAAAGGTGTTTGGATGTTGTTGGAATTACGTTAAAAGTGCTTCGAAGCACCTTCAAAGGTGTTTGGATGTTGTTGGAATTACGTAAAAAGTGCTTCGAAGCACCTTCAAAGGTGTTTGGATGTTGTTGGAATTACGTAAAAAGTGCTTCGAAGCACCTTCAAAGGTGTTTGGATGTGGTTGATATTACGTAGAAAGTGCTTCGAAGCACCTTCAAAGGTGTTTGGATGTTGTTGGAATTACGTAGAAAGTGCTTCGAAGCACCTTCAAAGGTGTTTGGATGTTGTTGGAATTACGTGAAAAGTGCTTCGAAGCACCTTCAAAGGTGTTTGGATGTTGTTGGAATTACGTAAAAAGTGCTTCGAAGCACCTTCAAAGGTGTTTGGATGTTGTTGGATTCACGTAAAAAGTGCTTCGAAGCACCTTCAAAGGTGTTTGGATGTTGTTGGAATTACGTAGAAAGTGCTTCGAAGCACCTTCAAAGGTGTTTGGATGTTGTTGGAATTACGTAAAAAGTGCTTCGAAGCACCTTCAAAGGTGTTTGGATGTTGTTGGAATTACGTAGAAAGTGCTTCGAAGCACCTTCAAAGGTGTTTGGATGTTGTTGGAATTACGTTAAAAGTGCTTCGAAGCACCTTCAAAGGTGTTTGGATGTTGTTGGAATTACGTAGAAAGTGCTTCGAAGCACCTTCAAAGGTGTTTGGATGTTGTTGGAATTACGTAGAAAGTGCTTCGAAGCACCTTCAAAGGTGTTTGGATGTTGTTGGAATTACGTAGAAAGTGCTTCGAAGCACCTTCAAAGGTGTTTGGATGTTGTTGGAATTACGTGAAAAGTGCTTCGAAGCACCTTCAAAGGTGTTTGGATGTTGTTGGAATTACGTAAAAAGTGCTTCGAAGCACCTTCAAAGGTGTTTGGATGTTGTTGGATTTACGTAAAAAGTGCTTCGAAGCACCT
Source organism: Anopheles coustani (assembly GCF_943734705.1). NCBI lineage: Eukaryota > Metazoa > Arthropoda > Insecta > Diptera > Culicidae > Anopheles > Anopheles coustani. The sequence continues at coordinate 26,636 of NW_026525426.1, read as the reverse complement.
TCAAAGGTGTTTGGATGTTGTTGGAATTACGTAGAAAGTGCTTCGAAGCACCTTCAAAGGTGTTTGGATGTTGTTGGAATTACGTAAAAAGTGCTTCGAAGCACCTTCAAAGGTGTTTGGATGTGGTTGATATTACGTAGAAAGTGCTTCGAAGCACCTTCAAAGGTGTTTGGATGTTGTTGGATTTACGTAAAAAGTGCTGAAAAAAAAGGTGAAGGTAAAAAAGGTAAAAAAAAGGTGTTTGGATGTGGTTGATATTACGTAGAAAGTGCTTCGAAGCACCTTCAAAGGTGTTTGGATGTTGTTGGAATTACGTAAAAAGTGCTTCGAAGCACCTTCAAAGGTGTTTGGATGTGGTTGGAATTACGTAGAAAGTGCTTCGAAGCACCTCCAAAGGTGTTTGGATGTTGTTGGATTTACGTAAAAAGTGCTTCGAAGCACCTTCAAAGGTGTTTGGATGTGGTTGATATTACGTAGAAAGTGCTTCGAAGCACCTTCAAAGGTGTTTGCGCGATTAAATTGCTCTTTTCATGAAAAACCTCTAACTTTAAACTTGAATATCTCGAAAACTAGAAGAGATAAAAGGACGCCGTTGGTACCAAAAGAAAGGAAATTTGACGTAGGACCGTCAACATGGGTGTCAGATTCGACGTAGGACGAAAGACAAAAAAGTTATGAGCGTTCAAAGATGGTCATTTTTTGACCTCTTTTCTTAGCAACATTACTGGATGTAAGTATTTACTTTCAAGTGAAGTACAAACAAAGTGCTTCGAAGCACCTTCAAAGTTGTTTGGATGTTGTTGTAATTACGTAAAAAGTGCTTCGAAGCACCTTCAAAGGTGTTTGGATGTTGTTGGAATTACGTGAAAAGTGCTTCGAAGCACCTTCAAAGGTGTGTGGATGTTGTTGGAATTACGTAAAAAGTGCTTCGAAGAACCTCCAAAGGTGTTTGGATGTTGTTGGAATTACGTAAAAAGTGCTTCGAAGCACCTCCAAAGGTGTTTGGATGTTGTTGGAATTACGTAGAAAGTGCTTCGAAGCACCTTCAAAGGTGTTTGGATGTTGTTGGAATTACGTAGAAAATGCTTCGAAGCACCTTCAAAGGTGTTTGGATGTTGTTGGAATTACGTAGAAAGTGCTTCGAAGCACCTTCAAAGGTGTTTGGATGTGGTTGGAATTACGTAGAAAGTGCTTCGAAGCACCTTCAAAGGTGTTTGGATGTTGTTGGAATTGCGTAGAAAGTGCTTCGAAGCACCTTCAAAGGTGTTTGGATGTTGTTGGAATTACGTAAAAAGTGCTTCGAAGCACCTTCAAAGGTGTTTGCGCGATTAAATTGCTCTTTTCATGAAAAACCTCTAACTTTAAACTTGAATATCTCGAAAACTAGAAGAGATAAAAGGACGCCGTTGGTACCAAAAGAAAGGAAATTTGACGTAGGACCGTCAACATGGGGGTCAGATTCGACGTAGGACGAAAGACAAAAAAGTTATGAGCGTTCAAAGATGGTCATTTTTTGACCTCTTTTCTTAGCAACATTGCTGGATTCAAGTATTTACTTTCAAGTGAAGTACAATCAAAGTGCTTCGAAGCACCTTCAAAGGTGTTTGGATGTTGTTGGAATTACGTAAAAAGTGCTTCGAAGCACCTTCAAAGGTGTTTGGATGTTGTTGGAATTACGTGAAAAGTGCTTCGAAGCACCTTCAAAGGTGTTTGGATGTTGTTGGAATTACGTAGAAAGTGCTTCGAAGCACCTTCAAAGGTGTTTGGATGTTGTTGGAATTACGTGAAAAGTGCTTCGAAGCACCTTCAAAGGTGTTTGGATGTTGTTGGAATTACGTAAAAAGTGCTTCGAAGCACCTTCAAAGGTGTTTGGATGTTGTTGGAATTACGTAAAAAGTGCTTCGAAGCACCTTCAAAGGTGTTTGGATGTTGTTGGAATTACGTAGAAAGTGCTTCGAAGCACCTTCAAAGGTGTTTGGATGTTGTTGGAATTACGTAGAAAGTGCTTCGAAGCACCTTCAAAGTTGTTTGGATGTTGTTGTAATTACGTTAAAAGTGCTTCGAAGCACCTTCAAAGGTGTTTGGATGTTGTTGGAATTACGTAAAAAGTGCTTCGAAGCACCTTCAAAGGTGTTTGGATGTTGTTGGAATTACGTAGAAAGTGCTTCGAAGCACCTTCAAAGGTGTTTGGATGTTGTTGGAATTACGTAGAAAGTGCTTCGAAGCACCTTCAAAGGTGTTTGGATGTTGTTGGAATTACGTAAAAAGTGCTTCGAAGCACCTTCAAAGGTGTTTGGATGTTGTTGGAATTACGTAAAAAGTGCTTCGAAGCACCTTCAAAGGTGTTTGGATGTTGTTGGAATTACGTAGAAAGTGCTTCGAAGCACCTCCAAAGGTGTTTGGATGTTGTTGGATTTACGTAAAAAGTGCTTCGAAGCACCTTCAAAGGTGTTTGGATGTTGTTGGAATTACGTAGAAAGTGCTTCGAAGCACCTTCAAAGGTGTTTGGATGTTGTTGGAATTACGTAAAAAGTGCTTCGAAGCACCTTCAAAGGTGTTTGGATGTGGTTGATATTACGTAGAAAGTGCTTCGAAGCACCTTCAAAGGTGTTTGGATGTTGTTGGATTTACGTAAAAAGTGCTGAAAAAAAAGGTGAAGGTAAAAAAGGTAAAAAAAAGGTGTTTGGATGTGGTTGATATTACGTAGAAAGTGCTTCGAAGCACCTTCAAAGGTGTTTGGATGTTGTTGGAATTACGTAAAAAGTGCTTCGAAGCACCTTCAAAGGTGTTTGGATGTGGTTGGAATTACGTAGAAAGTGCTTCGAAGCACCTCCAAAGGTGTTTGGATGTTGTTGGATTTACGTAAAAAGTGCTTCGAAGCACCTTCAAAGGTGTTTGGATGTGGTTGATATTACGTAGAAAGTGCTTCGAAGCACCTTCAAAGGTGTTTGCGCGATTAAATTGCTCTTTTCATGAAAAACCTCTAACTTTAAACTTGAATATCTCGAAAACTAGAAGAGATAAAAGGACGCCGTTGGTACCAAAAGAAAGGAAATTTGACGTAGGACCGTCAACATGGGGGTCAGATTCGACGTAGGACGAAAGACAAAAAAGTTATGAGCGTTCAAAGATGGTCATTTTTTGACCTCTTTTCTTAGCAACATTGCTGGATTCAAGTATTTACTTTCAAGTGAAGTACAATCAAAGTGCTTCGAAGCACCTTCAAAGGTGTTTGGATGTTGTTGGAATTACGTAAAAAGTGCTTCGAAGCACCTTCAAAGGTGTTTGGATGTGGTTGGAATTACGTAGAAAGTGCTTCGAAGCACCTCCAAAGGTGTTTGGATGTTGTTGGAATTACGTAAAAAGTGCTTCGAAGCACCTTCAAAGGTGTTTGGATGTGGTTGATATTACGTAGAAAGTGCTTCGAAGCACCTTCAAAGGTGTTTGGATGTTGTTGGATTTACGTAAAAAGTGCTGAAAAAAAAGGTGAAGGTAAAAAAGGTAAAAAAAAGGTGTTTGGATGTGGTTGATATTACGTAGAAAGTGCTTCGAAGCACCTTCAAAGGTGTTTGGATGTTGTTGGAATTACGTAAAAAGTGCTTCGAAGCACCTTCAAAGGTGTTTGGATGTGGTTGGAATTACGTAGAAAGTGCTTCGAAGCACCTCCAAAGGTGTTTGGATGTTGTTGGATTTACGTAAAAAGTGCTTCGAAGCACCTTCAAAGGTGTTTGGATGTGGTTGATATTACGTAGAAAGTGCTTCGAAGCACCTTCAAAGGTGTTTGCGCGATTAAATTGCTCTTTTCATGAAAAACCTCTAACTTTAAACTTGAATATCTCGAAAACTAGAAGAGATAAAAGGACGCCGTTGGTACCAAAAGAAAGGAAATTTGACGTAGGACCGTCAACATGGGGGTCAGATTCGACGTAGGACGAAAGACAAAAAAGTTATGAGCGTTCAAAGATGGTCATTTTTTGACCTCTTTTCTTAGCAACATTGCTGGATTCAAGTATTTACTTTCAAGTGAAGTACAATCAAAGTGCTTCGAAGCACCTTCAAAGGTGTTTGGATGTTGTTGGAATTACGTAAAAAGTGCTTCGAAGCACCTTCAAAGGTGTTTGGATGTTGTTGGAATTACGTGAAAAGTGCTTCGAAGCACCTTCAAAGGTGTTTGGATGTTGTTGGAATTACGTAGAAAGTGCTTCGAAGCACCTTCAAAGGTGTTTGGATGTTGTTGGAATTACGTGAAAAGTGCTTCGAAGCACCTTCAAAGGTGTTTGGATGTTGTTGGAATTACGTAGAAAGTGCTTCGAAGCACCTTCAAAGGTGTTTGGATGTTGTTGGAATTACGTAGAAAGTGCTTCGAAGCACCTCCAAAGGTGTTTGGATGTTGTTGGATTTACGTAAAAAGTGCTTCGAAGCACCTTCAAAGGTGTTTGGATGTTGTTGGAATTACGTAGAAAGTGCTTCGAAGCACCTTCAAAGGTGTTTGGATGTTGTTGGAATTACGTTAAAAGTGCTTCGAAGCACCTTCAAAGGTGTTTGGATGTTGTTGGAATTACGTAAAAAGTGCTTCGAAGCACCTTCAAAGGTGTTTGGATGTTGTTGGAATTACGTAAAAAGTGCTTCGAAGCACCTTCAAAGGTGTTTGGATGTGGTTGATATTACGTAGAAAGTGCTTCGAAGCACCTTCAAAGGTGTTTGGATGTTGTTGGAATTACGTAGAAAGTGCTTCGAAGCACCTTCAAAGGTGTTTGGATGTTGTTGGAATTACGTGAAAAGTGCTTCGAAGCACCTTCAAAGGTGTTTGGATGTTGTTGGAATTACGTAAAAAGTGCTTCGAAGCACCTTCAAAGGTGTTTGGATGTTGTTGGAATTACGTAAAAAGTGCTTCGAAGCACCTTCAAAGGTGTTTGGATGTTGTTGGAATTACGTAGAAAGTGCTTCGAAGCACCTTCAAAGGTGTTTGGATGTTGTTGGAATTACGTTAAAAGTGCTTCGAAGCACCTTCAAAGGTGTTTGGATGTTGTTGGAATTACGTCAAAAGTGCTTCGAAGCACCTTCAAAGGTGTTTGGATGTTGTTGGAATTACGTAAAAAGTGCTTCGAAGCACCTTCAAAGGTGTTTGGATGTGGTTGATATTACGTAGAAAGTGCTTCGAAGCACCTTCAAAGGTGTTTGGATGTTGTTGGAATTACGTAGAAAGTGCTTCGAAGCACCTTCAAAGGTGTTTGGATGTTGTTGGAATTACGTGAAAAGTGCTTCGAAGCACCTTCAAAGGTGTTTGGATGTTGTTGGAATTACGTAAAAAGTGCTTCGAAGCACCTTCAAAGGTGTTTGGATGTTGTTGGAATTACGTAAAAAGTGCTTCGAAGCACCTTCAAAGGTGTTTGGATGTTGTTGGAATTACGTTAAAAGTGCTTCGAAGCACCTTCAAAGGTGTTTGGATGTTGTTGGAATTACGTAAAAAGTGCTTCGAAGCACCTTCAAAGGTGTTTGGATGTTGTTGGAATTACGTAAAAAGTGCTTCGAAGCACCTTCAAAGGTGTTTGGATGTTGTTGGAATTACGTAGAAAGTGCTTCGAAGCACCTCCAAAGGTGTTTGGATGTTGTTGGATTTACGTAAAAAGTGCTTCGAAGCACCTTCAAAGGTGTTTGGATGTTGTTGGAATTACGTAGAAAGTGCTTCGAAGCACCTTCAAAGGTGTTTGGATGTTGTTGGAATTACGTAAAAAGTGCTTCGAAGCACCTTCAAAGGTGTTTGGATGTTGTTGGAATTACGTAGAAAGTGCTTCGAAGCACCTTCAAAGGTGTTTGGATGTTGTTGGAATTACGTAAAAAGTGCTTCGAAGCACCTTCAAAGGTGTTTGGATGTGGTTGATATTACGTAAAAAGTGCTTCGAAGCACCTTCAAAGGTGTTTGGATGTTGTTGGAATTACGTAGAAAGTGCTTCGAAGCACCTTCAAAGGTGTTTGGATGTTGTTGGAATTACGTAGAAAGTGCTTCGAAGCACCTTCAAAGGTGTTTGGATGTTGTTGGAATTACGTAAAAAGTGCTTCGAAGCACCTTCAAAGGTGTTTGGATGTTGTTGGAATTACGTAGAAAGTGCTTCGAAGCACCTTCAAAGGTGTTTGGATGTTGTTGGAATTACGTAGAAAGTGCTTCGAAGCACCTCCAAAGGTGTTTGGATGTTGTTGGATTTACGTAAAAAGTGCTTCGAAGCACCTTCAAAGGTGTTTGGATGTTGTTGGAATTACGTAGAAAGTGCTTCGAAGCACCTTCAAAGGTGTTTGGATGTTGTTGGAATTACGTAAAAAGTGCTTCGAAGCACCTTCAAAGGTGTTTGGATGTGGTTGATATTACGTAGAAAGTGCTTCGAAGCACCTTCAAAGGTGTTTGGATGTTGTTGGATTTACGTAAAAAGTGCTGAAAAAAAAGGTGAAGGTAAAAAAGGTAAAAAAAAGGTGTTTGGATGTGGTTGATATTACGTAGAAAGTGCTTCGAAGCACCTTCAAAGGTGTTTGGATGTTGTTGGAATTACGTAAAAAGTGCTTCGAAGCACCTTCAAAGGTGTTTGGATGTGGTTGGAATTACGTAGAAAGTGCTTCGAAGCACCTCCAAAGGTGTTTGGATGTTGTTGGATTTACGTAAAAAGTGCTTCGAAGCACCTTCAAAGGTGTTTGGATGTGGTTGATATTACGTAGAAAGTGCTTCGAAGCACCTTCAAAGGTGTTTGCGCGATTAAATTGCTCTTTTCATGAAAAACCTCTAACTTTAAACTTGAATATCTCGAAAACTAGAAGAGATAAAAGGACGCCGTTGGTACCAAAAGAAAGGAAATTTGACGTAGGACCGTCAACATGGGGGTCAGATTCGACGTAGGACGAAAGACAAAAAAGTTATGAGCGTTCAAAGATGGTCATTTTTTGACCTCTTTTCTTAGCAACATTGCTGGATTCAAGTATTTACTTTCAAGTGAAGTACAATCAAAGTGCTTCGAAGCACCTTCAAAGGTGTTTGGATGTTGTTGGAATTACGTAAAAAGTGCTTCGAAGCACCTTCAAAGGTGTTTGGATGTGGTTGGAATTACGTAGAAAGTGCTTCGAAGCACCTCCAAAGGTGTTTGGATGTTGTTGGATTTACGTAAAAAGTGCTTCGAAGCACCTTCAAAGGTGTTTGGATGTGGTTGATATTACGTAGAAAGTGCTTCGAAGCACCTTCAAAGGTGTTTGCGCGATTAAATTGCTCTTTTCATGAAAAACCTCTAACTTTAAACTTGAATATCTCGAAAACTAGAAGAGATAAAAGGACGCCGTTGGTACCAAAAGAAAGGAAATTTGACGTAGGACCGTCAACATGGGGGTCAGATTCGACGTAGGACGAAAGACAAAAAAGTTATGAGCGTTCAAAGATGGTCATTTTTTGACCTCTTTTCTTAGCAACATTGCTGGATTCAAGTATTTACTTTCAAGTGAAGTACAATCAAAGTGCTTCGAAGCACCTTCAAAGGTGTTTGGATGTTGTTGGAATTACGTAAAAAGTGCTTCGAAGCACCTTCAAAGGTGTTTGGATGTTGTTGGAATTACGTGAAAAGTGCTTCGAAGCACCTTCAAAGGTGTTTGGATGTTGTTGGAATTACGTAGAAAGTGCTTCGAAGCACCTTCAAAGGTGTTTGGATGTTGTTGGAATTACGTGAAAAGTGCTTCGAAGCACCTTCAAAGGTGTTTGGATGTTGTTGGAATTACGTAAAAAGTGCTTCGAAGCACCTTCAAAGGTGTTTGGATGTTGTTGGAATTACGTAAAAAGTGCTTCGAAGCACCTTCAAAGGTGTTTGGATGTTGTTGGAATTACGTAGAAAGTGCTTCGAAGCACCTTCAAAGGTGTTTGGATGTTGTTGGAATTACGTAGAAAGTGCTTCGAAGCACCTTCAAAGGTGTTTGGATGTTGTTGGAATTACGTTAAAAGTGCTTCGAAGCACCTTCAAAGGTGTTTGGATGTTGTTGGAATTACGTAAAAAGTGCTTCGAAGCACCTTCAAAGGTGTTTGGATGTTGTTGGAATTACGTAAAAAGTGCTTCGAAGCACCTTCAAAGGTGTTTGGATGTGGTTGATATTACGTAGAAAGTGCTTCGAAGCACCTTCAAAGGTGTTTGGATGTTGTTGGAATTACGTAGAAAGTGCTTCGAAGCACCTTCAAAGGTGTTTGGATGTTGTTGGAATTACGTGAAAAGTGCTTCGAAGCACCTTCAAAGGTGTTTGGATGTTGTTGGAATTACGTAAAAAGTGCTTCGAAGCACCTTCAAAGGTGTTTGGATGTTGTTGGAATTACGTAAAAAGTGCTTCGAAGCACCTTCAAAGGTGTTTGGATGTTGTTGGAATTACGTAGAAAGTGCTTCGAAGCACCTTCAAAGGTGTTTGGATGTTGTTGGAATTACGTGAAAAGTGCTTCGAAGCACCATCAAAGGTGTTTGGATGTTGTTGGAATTACGTAGAAAGTGCTTCGAAGCACCTTCAAAGGTGTTTGGATGTTGTTGGAATTACGTAGAAAGTGCTTCGAAGCACCTTCAAAGGTGTTTGGATGTTGTTGGAATTACGTGAAAAGTGCTTCGAAGCACCTTCAAAGGTGTTTGGATGTTGTTGGAATTACGTAAAAAGTGCTTCGAAGCACCTTCAAAGGTGTTTGGATGTTGTTGGAATTACGTAAAAAGTGCTTCGAAGCACCTTCAAAGGTGTTTGGATGTTGTTGGAATTACGTAGAAAGTGCTTCGAAGCACCTTCAAAGGTGTTTGGATGTTGTTGGAATTACGTTAAAAGTGCTTCGAAGCACCTTCAAAGGTGTTTGGATGTTGTTGGAATTACGTAAAAAGTGCTTCGAAGCACCTTCAAAGGTGTTTGGATGTTGTTGGAATTACGTAAAAAGTGCTTCGAAGCACCTTCAAAGGTGTTTGGATGTTGTTGGAATTACGTAGAAAGTGCTTCGAAGCACCTCCAAAGGTGTTTGGATGTTGTTGGATTTACGTAAAAAGTGCTTCGAAGCACCTTCAAAGGTGTTTGGATGTTGTTGGAATTACGTAGAAAGTGCTTCGAAGCACCTTCAAAGGTGTTTGGATGTTGTTGGAATTACGTAAAAAGTGCTTCGAAGCACCTTCAAAGGTGTTTGGATGTTGTTGGAATTACGTAGAAAGTGCTTCGAAGCACCTTCAAAGGTGTTTGGATGTTGTTGGAATTACGTAAAAAGTGCTTCGAAGCACCTTCAAAGGTGTTTGGATGTGGTTGATATTACGTAAAAAGTGCTTCGAAGCACCTTCAAAGGTGTTTGGATGTTGTTGGAATTACGTAGAAAGTGCTTCGAAGCACCTTCAAAGGTGTTTGGATGTTGTTGGAATTACGTAGAAAGTGCTTCGAAGCACCTTCAAAGGTGTTTGGATGTTGTTGGAATTACGTAAAAAGTGCTTCGAAGCACCTTCAAAGGTGTTTGGATGTTGTTGGAATTACGTAGAAAGTGCTTCGAAGCACCTTCAAAGGTGTTTGGATGTTGTTGGAATTACGTAGAAAGTGCTTCGAAGCACCTCCAAAGGTGTTTGGATGTTGTTGGATTTACGTAAAAAGTGCTTCGAAGCACCTTCAAAGGTGTTTGGATGTTGTTGGAATTACGTAGAAAGTGCTTCGAAGCACCTTCAAAGGTGTTTGGATGTTGTTGGAATTACGTAAAAAGTGCTTCGAAGCACCTTCAAAGGTGTTTGGATGTGGTTGATATTACGTAGAAAGTGCTTCGAAGCACCTTCAAAGGTGTTTGGATGTTGTTGGATTTACGTAAAAAGTGCTGAAAAAAAAGGTGAAGGTAAAAAAGGTAAAAAAAAAGGTGTTTGGATGTGGTTGATATTACGTAGAAAGTGCTTCGAAGCACCTTCAAAGGTGTTTGGATGTTGTTGGAATTACGTAGAAAGTGCTTCGAAGCACCTCCAAAGGTGTTTGGATGTTGTTGGATTTACGTAAAAAGTGCTTCGAAGCACCTTCAAAGGTGTTTGGATGTTGTTGGAATTACGTAGAAAGTGCTTCGAAGCACCTTCAAAGGTGTTTGGATTTGGTTGGAATTACGTAGAAAGTGCTTCGAAGCACCTTCAAAGGTGTTTGCGCGATTAAATTGCTCTTTTCATGAAAAACCTCTAACTTTAAACTTGAATATCTCGAAAACTAGAAGAGATAAAAGGACGCCGTTGGTACCAAAAGAAAGGAAATTTGACGTAGGACCGTCAACATGGGGGTCAGATTCGACGTAGGACGAAAGACAAAAAAGTTATGAGCGTTCAAAGATGGTCATTTTTTGACCTCTTTTCTTAGCAACATTGCTGGATTCAAGTATTTACTTTCAAGTGAAGTACAATCAAAGTGCTTCGAAGCACCTTCAAAGGTGTTTGGATGTTGTTGGAATTACGTAAAAAGTGCTTCGAAGCACCTTCAAAGGTGTTTGGATGTGGTTGGAATTACGTAGAAAGTGCTTCGAAGCACCTTCAAAGGTGTTTGCGCGATTAAATTGCTCTTTTCATGAAAAACCTCTAACTTTAAACTTGAATATCTCGAAAACTAGAAGAGATAAAAGGACGCCGTTGGTACCAAAAGAAAGGAAATTTGACGAAGGACCGTCAATATGGGGGTCAGATTCGACGTAGGACGAAAGACAAAAAAGTTATGAGCGTTCAAAGATGGTCATTTTTTGACCTCTTTTCTTAGCAACATTGCTGGATTCAAGTATTTACTTTCAAGTGAAGTACAATCAAAGTGCTTCGAAGCACCTTCAAAGGTGTTTGGATGTTGTTGGAATTACGTAAAAAGTGCTTCGAAGCACCTCCAAAGGTGTTTGGATGTGGTTGGAATTACGTAGAAAGTGCTTCGAAGCACCTTCAAAGGTGTTTGCGCGATTAAATTGCTCTTTTCATGAAAAACCTCTAACTTTAAACTTGAATATCTCGAAAACTAGAAGAGATAAAAGGACGCCGTTGGTACCAAAAGAAAGGAAATTTGACGAAGGACCGTCAATATGGGGGTCAGATTCGACGTAGGACGAAAGACAAAAAAGTTATGAGCGTTCAAAGATGGTCATTTTTTGACCTCTTTTCTTAGCAACATTGCTGGATTCAAGTATTTACTTTCAAGTGAAGTACAATCAAAGTGCTTCGAAGCACCTTCAAAGGTGTTTGGATGTTGTTGGAATTACGTAAAAAGTGCTTCGAAGCACCTCCAAAGGTGTTTGCGCGATTAAATTGCTCTTTTCATGAAAAACCTCTAACTTTAAACTTGAATATCTCGAAAACTAGAAGAGATAAAAGGACGCCGTTGGTACCAAAAGAAAGGAAATTTGACGTAGGACCGTCAACATAGGGGTCAGATTCGACGTAGGACGAAAGACAAAAAAGTTATGAGCGTTCAAAGATGGTCATTTTTTGACCTCTTTTCTTAGCAACATTGCTGGATTCAAGTATTTACTTTCAAGTGAAGTACAATCAAAGTGCTTCGAAGCACCTTCAAAGGTGTTTGGATGTTGTTGGAATTACGTAAAAAGTGCTTCGAAGCACCTTCAAAGGTGTTTGGATGTTGTTGTAATTACGTAAAAAGTGCTTCGAAGCACCTTCAAAGGTATTTGGATGTTGTTGGAATTACGTAAAAAGTGCTTCGAAGCACCTTCAAAGGTGTTTGCGCGATTAAATTGCTCTTTTCATGAAAAACCTCTAACTTTAAACTTGAATATCTCGAAAACTAGAAGAGATAAAAGGACGCCGTTGGTACCAAAAGAAAGGAAATTTGACGTAGGACCGTCAACATGGGGGTCAGATTCGACGTAGGACGAAAGACAAAAAAGTTATGAGCGTTCAAAGATGGTCATTTTTTGACCTCTTTTCTTAGCAACATTGCTGGATTCAAGTATTTACTTTCAAGTGAAGTACAATCAAAGTGCTTCGAAGCACCTTCAAAGTTGTTTGGATGTTGTTGTAATTACGTAAAAAGTGCTTCGAAGCACCTTCAAAGGTGTTTGGATGTTGTTGTAATTACGTAAAAAGTGCTTCGAAGCACCTTCAAAGGTGTTTGCGCGATTAAATTGCTCTTTTCATGAAAAACCTCTAACTTTAAACTTGAATATCTCGAAAACTAGAAGAGATAAAAGGACGCCGTTGGTACCAAAAGAAAGGAAATTTGACGTAGGACCGTCAATATGGGGGTCAGATTCGACGTAGGACGAAAGACAAAAAAGTTATGAGCGTTCAAAGATGGTCATTTTTTGACCTCTTTTCTTAGCAACATTGCTGGATTCAAGTATTTACTTTCAAGTGAAGTACAATCAAAGTGCTTCGAAGCACCTTCAAAGTTGTTTGGATGTTGTTGTAATTACGTAAAAAGTGCTTCGAAGCACCTTCAAAGGTATTTGGATGTTGTTGGAATTACGTAAAAAGTGCTTCGAAGCACCTTCAAAGGTGTTTGCGCGATTAAATTGCTCTTTTCATGAAAAACCTCTAACTTTAAACTTGAATATCTCGAAAACTAGAAGAGATAAAAGGACGCCGTTGGTACCAAAAGAAAGGAAATTTGACGTAGGACCGTCAATATGGGGGTCAGATTCGACGTAGGACGAAAGACAAAAAAGTTATGAGCGTTCAAAGATGGTCATTTTTTGACCTCTTTTCTTAGCAACATTGCTGGATTCAAGTATATACTTCCAAGTGAAGTACAAACAAAGTGCTTCGAAGCACCTTCAAAGGTGTTTGGATGTTGTTGGAATTACGTAGAAAGTGCTTCGAAGCACCTTCAAAGGTGTTTGGATGTTGTTGGAATTACGTAAAAAGTGCTTCGAAGCACCTTCAAAGGTGTTTGCGCGATTAAATTGCTCTTTTCATGAAAAACCTCTAACTTTAAACTTGAATATCTCGAAAACTAGAAGAGATAAAAGGACGCCGTTGGTACCAAAAGAAAGGAAATTTGACGTAGGACCGTCAACATGGGGGTCAGATTCGACGTAGGACGAAAGACAAAAAAGTTATGAGCGTTGAAAGATGGTCATTTTTTGACCTCTTTCTTAGCAAAATTGCTGGATTCAAGTATTTACTTCCAAGTGAAGTACAAACAAAGTGCTTCGAAGCACCTTCAAAGGTGTTTGGATGTTGTTGGAATTACGTAGAAAGTGCTTCGAAGCACCTTCAAAGGTGTTTGGATGTTGTTGGAATTACGTAAAAAGTGCTTCGAAGCACCTTCAAAGGTGTTTGGATGTGGTTGGAATTACGTAGAAAGTGCTTCGAAGCACCTTCAAAGGTGTTTGGATGTTGTTGGATTTACGTAAAAAGTGCTTCGAAGCACCTTCAAAGGTGTTTGGATGTTGTTGGATTTACGTAAAAAGTGCTTCGAAGCACCTCCTAAGGTGTTTGGATGTTGTTGGATTTACGTAAAAAGTGCTTCGAAGCACCTTCAAAGGTGTTTGGATGTTGTTGGAATTACGTAGAAAGTGCTTCGAAGCACCTTCAAAGGTGTTTGGATGTTGTTGAAATTACGTAGAAAGTGCTTCGAAGCACCTCCTAAGGTGTTTGGATGTTGTTGGATTTACGTAAAAAGTGCTTCGAAGCACCTTCAAAGGTGTTTGGATGTTGTTGGAATTACGTAGAAAGTGCTTCGAAGCACCTTCAAAGGTGTTTGGATGTTGTTGGAATTACGTAGAAAGTGCTTCGAAGCACCTCCAAAGGTGTTTGCGCGATTAAATTGCTCTTTTCATGAAAAACCTCTAACTTTAAACTTGAATATCTCGAAAACTAGAAGAGATAAAAGGACGCCGTTGGTACCAAAAGAAAGGAAATTTGACGTAGGACCGTCAACATGGGGGTCAGATTCGACGTAGGACGAAAGACAAAAAAGTTATGAGCGTTCAAAGATGGTCATTTTTTGACCTCTTTTCTTAGCAACATTGCTGGATTCAAGTATTTACTTTCAAGTGAAGTACAATCAAAGTGCTTCGAAGCACCTTCAAAGGTGTTTGGATGTGGTTGGAATTACGTAGAAAGTGCTTCGAAGCACCTTCAAAGGTGTTTGGATGTTGTTGGATTTACGTAAAAAGTGCTGAAAAAAAAAGGTGAAGGTAAAAAAGGTAAAAAAAAGGTGTTTGGATGTGGTTGATATTACGTAGAAAGTGCTTCGAAGCACCTTCAAAGGTGTTTGGATGTTGTTGGAATTACGTAAAAAGTGCTTCGAAGCACCTTCAAAGGTGTTTGGATGTGGTTGATATTACGTAGAAAGTGCTTCGAAGCACCTTCAAAGGTGTTTGGATGTTGTTGGAATTACGTAGAAAGTGCTTCGAAGCACCTTCAAAGGTGTTTGGATGTTGTTGGAATTACGTAGAAAGTGCTTCGAAGCACCTCCAAAGGTGTTTGCGCGATTAAATTGCTCTTTTCATGAAAAACCTCTAACTTTAAACTTGAATATCTCGAAAACTAGAAGAGATAAAAGGACGCCGTTGGTACCAAAAGAAAGGAAATTTGACGTAGGACCGTCAACATGGGGGGTCAGATTCGACGTAGGACGAAAGACAAAAAAGTTATGAGCGTTCAAAGATGGTCATTTTTTGACCTCTTTTCTTAGCAACATTGCTGGATTCAAGTATATACTTTCAAGTGAAGTACAATCAAAGTGCTTCGAAGCACCTTCAAAGGTGTTTGGATGTTGTTGGAATTACGTAAAAAGTGCTTCGAAGCACCTTCAAAGGTGTTTGGATGTTGTTGGAATTACGTAGAAAGTGCTTCGAAGCACCTCCTAAGGTGTTTGGATGTTGTTGGATTTACGTAAAAAGTGCTTCGAAGCACCTTCAAAGGTGTTTGGATGTTGTTGGAATTACGTAGAAAGTGCTTCGAAGCACCTTCAAAGGTGTTTGGATGTTGTTGGAATTACGTAGAAAGTGCTTCGAAGCACCTTCAAAGGTGTTTGGATGTTGTTGGAATTACGTAGAAAGTGCTTCGAAGCACCTTCAAAGGTGTTTGGATGTTGTTGGAATTACGTAGAAAGTGCTTCGAAGCACCTCCAAAGGTGTTTGCGCGATTAAATTGCTCTTTTCATGAAAAACCTCTAACTTTAAACTTGAATATCTCGAAAACTAGAAGAGATAAAAGGACGCCGTTGGTACCAAAAGAAAGGAAATTTGACGTAGGACCGTCAACATGGGGGTCAGATTCGACGTAGGACGAAAGACAAAAAAGTTATGAGCGTTCAAAGATGGTCATTTTTTGACCTCTTTTCTTAGCAACATTGCTGGATTCAAGTATATACTTTCAAGTGAAGTACAATCAAAGTGCTTCGAAGCACCTTCAAAGGTGTTTGGATGTTGTTGGAATTACGTAAAAAGTGCTTCGAAGCACCTTCAAAGGTGTTTGGATGTGGTTGGAATTACGTAGAAAGTGCTTCGAAGCACCTCCAAAGGTGTTTGGATGTTGTTGGATTTACGTAAAAAGTGCTTCGAAGCACCTTCAAAGGTGTTTGGATGTGGTTGATATTACGTAGAAAGTGCTTCGAAGCACCTTCAAAGGTGTTTGGATGTTGTTGGATTTACGTAAAAAGTGCTGAAAAAAAAGGTGAAGGTAAAAAAGGTAAAAAAAAGGTGTTTGGATGTGGTTGATATTACGTAGAAAGTGCTTCGAAGCACCTTCAAAGGTGTTTGGATGTTGTTGGATTTACGTAAAAAGTGCTTCGAAGCACCTTCAAAGGTGTTTGGATGTTGTTGGAATTACGTAAAAAGTGCTTCGAAGCACCTTCAAAGGTGTTTGGATGTGGTTGATATTACGTAGAAAGTGCTTCGAAGCACCTTCAAAGGTGTTTGGATGTTGTTGGAATTACGTAAAAAGTGCTTCGAAGCACCTTCAAAGGTGTTTGGATGTGGTTGGAATTACGTAGAAAGTGCTTCGAAGCACCTCCAAAGGTGTTTGGATGTTGTTGGATTTACGTAAAAAGTGCTTCGAAGCACCTTCAAAGGTGTTTGGATGTGGTTGATATTACGTAGAAAGTGCTTCGAAGCACCTTCAAAGGTGTTTGCGCGATTAAATTGCTCTTTTCATGAAAAACCTCTAACTTTAAACTTGAATATCTCGAAAACTAGAAGAGATAAAAGGACGCCGTTGGTACCAAAAGAAAGGAAATTTGACGTAGGACCGTCAACATGGGGGTCAGATTCGACGTAGGACGAAAGACAAAAAAGTTATGAGCGTTCAAAGATGGTCATTTTTTGACCTCTTTTCTTAGCAACATTGCTGGATTCAAGTATTTACTTTCAAGTGAAGTACAATCAAAGTGCTTCGAAGCACCTTCAAAGGTGTTTGGATGTTGTTGGAATTACGTAAAAAGTGCTTCGAAGCACCTTCAAAGGTGTTTGGATGTTGTTGGAATTACGTGAAAAGTGCTTCGAAGCACCTTCAAAGGTGTTTGGATGTTGTTGGAATTACGTAGAAAGTGCTTCGAAGCACCTTCAAAGGTGTTTGGATGTTGTTGGAATTACGTAAAAAGTGCTTCGAAGCACCTTCAAAGGTGTTTGGATGTTGTTGGAATTACGTAAAAAGTGCTTCGAAGCACCTTCAAAGGTGTTTGGATGTTGTTGGAATTACGTAAAAAGTGCTTCGAAGCACCTTCAAAGGTGTTTGGATGTTGTTGGAATTACGTAGAAAGTGCTTCGAAGCACCTTCAAAGGTGTTTGGATGTTGTTGGAATTACGTAGAAAGTGCTTCGAAGCACCTTCAAAGGTGTTTGGATGTTGTTGGAATTACGTTAAAAGTGCTTCGAAGCACCTTCAAAGGTGTTTGGATGTTGTTGGAATTACGTAAAAAGTGCTTCGAAGCACCTCCAAAGGTGTTTGGATTTGGTTGGAATTACGTAAAAAGTGCTTCGAAGCACCTTCAAAGGTGTTTGGATGTTGTTGGAATTACGTAGAAAGTGCTTCGAAGCACCTTCAAAGGTGTTTGGATGTTGTTGGAATTACGTAGAAAGTGCTTCGAAGCACCTTCAAAGGTGTTTGGATGTTGTTGGAATTACGTAAAAAGTGCTTCGAAGCACCTTCAAAGGTGTTTGGATGTTGTTGGAATTACGTAGAAAGTGCTTCGAAGCACCTTCAAAGGGGTTTGGATGTTGTTGGAATTACGTAGAAAGTGCTTCGAAGCACCTCCAAAGGTGTTTGGATGTTGTTGGATTTACGTAAAAAGTGCTTCGAAGCACCTTCAAAGGTGTTTGGATGTTGTTGGAATTACGTAGAAAGTGCTTCGAAGCACCTTCAAAGGTGTTTGGATGTTGTTGGAATTACGTAAAAAGTGCTTCGAAGCACCTTCAAAGGTGTTTGGATTTGGTTGGAATTACGTAGAAAGTGCTTCGAAGCACCTTCAAAGGTGTTTGCGCGATTAAATTGCTCTTTTCATGAAAAACCTCTAACTTTAAACTTGAATATCTCGAAAACTAGAAGAGATAAAAGGACGCCGTTGGTACCAAAAGAAAGGAAATTTGACGTAGGACCGTCAACATGGGGGTCAGATTCGACGTAGGACGAAAGACAAAAAAGTTATGAGCGTTCAAAGATGGTCATTTTTTGACCTCTTTTCTTAGCAACATTGCTGGATTCAAGTATTTACTTTCAAGTGAAGTACAATCAAAGTGCTTCGAAGCACCTTCAAAGGTGTTTGGATGTTGTTGGAATTACGTAAAAAGTGCTTCGAAGCACCTTCAAAGGTGTTTGGATGTGGTTGGAATTACGTAGAAAGTGCTTCGAAGCACCTTCAAAGGTGTTTGCGCGATTAAATTGCTCTTTTCATGAAAAACCTCTAACTTTAAACTTGAATATCTCGAAAACTAGAAGAGATAAAAGGACGCCGTTGGTACCAAAAGAAAGGAAATTTGACGTAGGACCGTCAATATGGGGGTCAGATTCGACGTAGGACGAAAGACAAAAAAGTTATGAGCGTTCAAAGATGGTCATTTTTTGACCTCTTTTCTTAGCAACATTGCTGGATTCAAGTATTTACTTTCAAGTGAAGTACAATCAAAGTGCTTCGAAGCACCTTCAAAGTTGTTTGGATGTTGTTGTAATTACGTAAAAAGTGCTTCGAAGCACCTTCAAAGGTATTTGGATGTTGTTGGAATTACGTAAAAAGTGCTTCGAAGCACCTTCAAAGGTGTTTGCGCGATTAAATTGCTCTTTTCATGAAAAACCTCTAACTTTAAACTTGAATATCTCGAAAACTAGAAGAGATAAATGGACGCCGTTGGTACCAAAAGAAAGGAAATTTGACGTAGTACCGCCATTATGGGGGTCAGATTCGACGTAGGACGAAAGACAAAAAAGTTATGAGCGTTCAAAGATGGGCATTTTTTGACCTCTTTTCTTAGCAACATTGCTGGATTCAAGTATATACTTCCAAGTGAAGTACAAACAAAGTGCTTCGAAGCACCTTCAAAGGTGTTTGGATGTTGTTGGAATTACGTAGAAAGTGCTTCGAAGCACCTTCAAAGGTGTTTGGATGTTGTTGGAATTACGTAAAAAGTGCTTCGAAGCACCTTCAAAGGTGTTTGCGCGATTAAATTGCTCTTTTCATGAAAAACCTCTAACTTTAAACTTGAATATCTCGAAAACTAGAAGAGATAAAAGGACGCCGTTGGTACCAAAAGAAAGGAAATTTGACGTAGGACCGTCAACATGGGGGTCAGATTCGACGTAGGACGAAAGACAAAAAAGTTATGAGCGTTGAAAGATGGTCATTTTTTGACCTCTTTCTTAGCAAAATTGCTGGATTCAAGTATTTACTTCCAAGTGAAGTACAAACAAAGTGCTTCGAAGCACCTTCAAAGGTGTTTGGATGTGGTTGGAATTACGTAGAAAGTGCTTCGAAGCACCTTCAAAGGTGTTTGGATGTTGTTGGAATTACGTAGAAAGTGCTTCGAAGCACCTTCAAAGGTGTTTGGATGTTGTTGGAATTACGTAAAAAGTGCTTCGAAGCACCTTCAAAGGTGTTTGGATGTTGTTGGAATTACGTAGAAAGTGCTTCGAAGCACCTTCAAAGGTGTTTGGATGTTGTTGGAATTACGTAAAAAGTGCTTCGAAGCACCTTCAAAGGTGTTTGGATGTGGTTGGAATTACGTAGAAAGTGCTTCGAAGCACCTCCAAAGGTGTTTGGATGTTGTTGGATTTACGTAAAAAGTGCTTCGAAGCACCTTCAAAGGTGTTTGGATGTGGTTGATATTACGTAGAAAGTGCTTCGAAGCACCTTCAAAGGTGTTTGCGCGATTAAATTGCTCTTTTCATGAAAAACCTCTAACTTTAAACTTGAATATCTCGAAAACTAGAAGAGATAAAAGGACGCCGTTGGTACCAAAAGAAAGGAAATTTGACGTAGGACCGTCAACATGGGGGTCAGATTCGACGTAGGACGAAAGACAAAAAAGTTATGAGCGTTCAAAGATGGTCATTTTTTGACCTCTTTTCTTAGCAACATTGCTGGATTCAAGTATTTACTTTCAAGTGAAGTACAATCAAAGTGCTTCGAAGCACCTTCAAAGGTGTTTGGATGTTGTTGGAATTACGTGAAAAGTGCTTCGAAGCACCTTCAAAGGTGTTTGGATGTTGTTGGAATTACGTAAAAAGTGCTTCGAAGCACCTTCAAAGGTGTTTGGATGTTGTTGGAATTACGTAAAAAGTGCTTCGAAGCACCTTCAAAGGTGTTTGGATGTTGTTGGAATTACGTAGAAAGTGCTTCGAAGCACCTTCAAAGGTGTTTGGATGTTGTTGGAATTACGTAGAAAGTGCTTCGAAGCACCTTCAAAGGTGTTTGGATGTTGTTGGAATTACGTTAAAAGTGCTTCGAAGCACCTTCAAAGGTGTTTGGATGTTGTTGGAATTACGTAAAAAGTGCTTCGAAGCACCTCCAAAGGTGTTTGGATTTGGTTGGAATTACGTAAAAAGTGCTTCGAAGCACCTTCAAAGGTGTTTGGATGTTGTTGGAATTACGTAGAAAGTGCTTCGAAGCACCTTCAAAGGTGTTTGGATGTGGTTGGAATTACGTAGAAAGTGCTTCGAAGCACCTTCAAAGGTGTTTGGATGTTGTTGGAATTACGTAAAAAGTGCTTCGAAGCACCTTCAAAGGTGTTTGGATGTTGTTGGAATTACGTAGAAAGTGCTTCGAAGCACCTTCAAAGGTGTTTGGATGTTGTTGGAATTACGTAGAAAGTGCTTCGAAGCACCTCCAAAGGTGTTTGGATGTTGTTGGATTTACGTAAAAAGTGCTTCGAAGCACCTTCAAAGGTGTTTGGATGTTGTTGGAATTACGTAGAAAGTGCTTCGAAGCACCTTCAAAGGTGTTTGGATGTTGTTGGAATTACGTAAAAAGTGCTTCGAAGCACCTTCAAAGGTGTTTGGATGTGGTTGGAATTACGTAGAAAGTGCTTCGAAGCACCTCCAAAGGTGTTTGGATGTTGTTGGATTTACGTAAAAAGTGCTTCGAAGCACCTTCAAAGGTGTTTGGATTTGGTTGGAATTACGTAGAAAGTGCTTCGAAGCACCTTCAAAGGTGTTTGCGCGATTAAATTGCTCTTTTCATGAAAAACCTCTAACTTTAAACTTGAATATCTCGAAAACTAGAAGAGATAAAAGGACGCCGTTGGTACCAAAAGAAAGGAAATTTGACGTAGGACCGTCAACATGGGGGTCAGATTCGACGTAGGACGAAAGACAAAAAAGTTATGAGCGTTCAAAGATGGTCATTTTTTGACCTCTTTTCTTAGCAACATTGCTGGATTCAAGTATTTACTTTCAAGTGAAGTACAATCAAAGTGCTTCGAAGCACCTTCAAAGGTGTTTGGATGTTGTTGGAATTACGTAAAAAGTGCTTCGAAGCACCTTCAAAGGTGTTTGGATGTGGTTGGAATTACGTAGAAAGTGCTTCGAAGCACCTTCAAAGGTGTTTGCGCGATTAAATTGCTCTTTTCATGAAAAACCTCTAACTTTAAACTTGAATATCTCGAAAACTAGAAGAGATAAAAGGACGCCGTTGGTACCAAAAGAAAGGAAATTTGACGTAGGACCGTCAATATGGGGGTCAGATTCGACGTAGGACGAAAGACAAAAAAGTTATGAGCGTTCAAAGATGGTCATTTTTTGACCTCTTTTCTTAGCAACATTGCTGGATTCAAGTATTTACTTTCAAGTGAAGTACAATCAAAGTGCTTCGAAGCACCTTCAAAGGTGTTTGGATGTGGTTGGAATTACGTAGAAAGTGCTTCGAAGCACCTTCAAAGGTGTTTGCGCGATTAAATTGCTCTTTTCATGAAAAACCTCTAACTTTAAACTTGAATATCTCGAAAACTAGAAGAGATAAAAGGACGCCGTTGGTACCAAAAGAAAGGAAATTTGACGTAGGACCGTCAATATGGGGGTCAGATTCGACGTAGGACGAAAGACAAAAAAGTTATGAGCGTTCAAAGATGGTCATTTTTTGACCTCTTTTCTTAGCAACATTGCTGGATTCAAGTATTTACTTTCAAGTGAAGTACAATCAAAGTGCTTCGAAGCACCTTCAAAGGTGTTTGGATGTTGTTGGAATTACGTAAAAAGTGCTTCGAAGCACCTCCAAAGGTGTTTGCGCGATTAAATTGCTCTTTTCATGAAAAACCTCTAACTTTAAACTTGAATATCTCGAAAACTAGAAGAGATAAAAGGACGCCGTTGGTACCAAAAGAAAGGAAATTTGACGTAGGACCGTCAATATGGGGGTCAGATTCGACGTAGGACGAAAGACAAAAAAGTTATGAGCGTTCAAAGATGGTCATTTTTTGACCTCTTTTCTTAGCAACATTGCTGGATTCAAGTATTTACTTTCAAGTGAAGTACAATCAAAGTGCTTCGAAGCACCTTCAAAGGTGTTTGGATGTTGTTGGAATTACGTAAAAAGTGCTTCGAAGCACCTTCAAAGGTGTTTGGATGTTGTTGTAATTACGTAAAAAAGTGCTTCGAAGCACCTTCAAAGGTATTTGGATGTTGTTGGAATTACGTAAAAAGTGCTTCGAAGCACCTTCAAAGGTGTTTGCGCGATTAAATTGCTCTTTTCATGAAAAACCTCTAACTTTAAACTTGAATATCTCGAAAACTAGAAGAGATAAAAGGACGCCGTTGGTACCAAAAGAAAGGAAATTTGACGTAGGACCGTCAATATGGGGGTCAGATTCGACGTAGGACGAAAGACAAAAAAGTTATGAGCGTTGAAAGATGGTCATTTTTTGACCTCTTTCTTAGCAAAATTGCTGGATTCAAGTATTTACTTCCAAGTGAAGTACAAACAAAGTGCTTCGAAGCACCTTCAAAGGTGTTTGGATGTTGTTGGAATTACGTAGAAAGTGCTTCGAAGCACCTTCAAAGGTTTTCGGTTGTTGTTGGAATTACGTAGAAAGTGCTTCGAAGCACCTCCAAAGGTGTTTGCGCGATTAAATTGCTCTTTTCATGAAAAACCTCTAACTTTAAACTTGAATATCTCGAAAACTAGAAGAGATAAAAGGACGCCGTTGGTACCAAAAGAAAGGAAATTTGACGTAGGACCGTCAACATGGGGGTCAGATTCGACGTAGGACGAAAGACAAAAAAGTTATGAGCGTTGAAAGATGGTCATTTTTTGACCTCTTTCTTAGCAAAATTGCTGGATTCAAGTATTTACTTCCAAGTGAAGTACAAACAAAGTGCTTCGAAGCACCTTCAAAGGTGTTTGGATGTGGTTGGAATTACGTAGAAAGTGCTTCGAAGCACCTTCAAAGGTGTTTGGATGTGGTTGGAATTACGTAGAAAGTGCTTCGAAGCACCTTCAAAGGTGTTTGGATGTTGTTGGAATTACGTAAAAAAGTGCTTCGAAGCACCTTCAAAGGTGTTTGGATGTGGTTGGAATTACGTAGAAAGTGCTTCGAAGCACCTTCAAAGGTGTTTGCGCGATTAAATTGCTCTTTTCATGAAAAACCTCTAACTTTAAACTTGAATATCTCGAAAACTAGAAGAGATAAAAGGACGCCGTTGGTACCAAAAGAAAGGAAATTTGACGTAGGACCGTCAACATGGGGGTCAGATTCGACGTAGGACGAAAGACAAAAAAGTTATGAGCGTTCAAAGATGGTCATTTTTTGACCTCTTTTCTTAGCAACATTGCTGGATTCAAGTATATACTTCCAAGTGAAGTACAAACAAAGTGCTTCGAAGCACCTTCAAAGGTGTTTGGATGTTGTTGGAATTACGTAGAAAGTGCTTCGAAGCACCTTCAAAGGTGTTTGGATGTTGTTGGAATTACGTAAAAAGTGCTTCGAAGCACCTCCAAAGGTGTTTGCGCGATTAAATTGCTCTTTTCATGAAAAACCTCTAACTTTAAACTTGAATATCTCGAAAACTAGAAGAGATAAAAGGACGCCGTTGGTACCAAAAGAAAGGAAATTTGACGTAGGACCGTCAACATGGGGGTCAGATTCGACGTAGGACGAAAGACAAAAAAGTTATGAGCGTTGAAAGATGGTCATTTTTTGACCTCTTTCTTAGCAAAATTGCTGGATTCAAGTATTTACTTCCAAGTGAAGTACAAACAAAGTGCTTCGAAGCACCTTCAAAGGTGTTTGGATGTGGTTGGAATTACGTAGAAAGTGCTTCGAAGCACCTTCAAAGGTGTTTGGATGTTGTTGGAATTACGTAGAAAGTGCTTCGAAGCACCTTCAAAGGTGTTTGGATGTTGTTGGAATTACGTAAAAAGTGCTTCGAAGCACCTTCAAAGGTGTTTGGATGTGGTTGGAATTACGTAGAAAGTGCTTCGAAGCACCTTCAAAGGTGTTTGGATGTTGTTGGAATTACGTAGAAAGTGCTTCGAAGCACCTTCAAAGGTGTTTGGATGTTGTTGGAATTACGTAAAAAGTGCTTCGAAGCACCTTCAAAGGTGTTTGGATGTTGTTGGAATTACGTAGAAAGTGCTTCGAAGCACCTTCAAAGGTGTTTGGATGTTGTTGGAATTACGTAGAAAGTGCTTCGAAGCACCTTCAAAGGTGTTTGGATGTTGTTGGAATTACGTGAAAAGTGCTTCGAAGCACCTTCAAAGGTGTTTGGATGTTGTTGGAATTACGTAAAAAGTGCTTCGAAGCACCTTCAAAGGTGTTTGGATGTGGTTGGAATTACGTAGAAAGTGCTTCGAAGCACCTTCAAAGGTGTTTGCGCGATTAAATTGCTCTTTTCATGAAAAACCTCTAACTTTAAACTTGAATATCTCGAAAACTAGAAGAGATAAAAGGACGCCGTTGGTACCAAAAGAAAGGAAATTTGACGTAGGACCGTCAACATGGGGGTCAGATTCGACGTAGGACGAAAGACAAAAAAGTTATGAGCGTTCAAAGATGGTCATTTTTTGACCTCTTTTCTTAGCAACATTGCTGGATTCAAGTATATACTTCCAAGTGAAGTACAAACAAAGTGCTTCGAAGCACCTTCAAAGGTGTTTGGATGTTGTTGGAATTACGTAGAAAGTGCTTCGAAGCACCTTCAAAGGTGTTTGGATGTTGTTGGAATTACGTAAAAAGTGCTTCGAAGCACCTCCAAAGGTGTTTGCGCGATTAAATTGCTCTTTTCATGAAAAACCTCTAACTTTAAACTTGAATATCTCGAAAACTAGAAGAGATAAAAGGACGCCGTTGGTACCAAAAGAAAGGAAATTTGACGTAAACCCGTCAACATGGGGGTCAGATTCGACGTAGGACAAAAGACAAAAAAGTTATGAGCGTTTAAAGATGGTCATTTTTTGACCTCTTTCTTAGCAAAATTGCTGGATTCAAGTATTTACTTCCAAGTGAAGTACAAACAAAGTGCTTCGAAGCACCTTCAAAGGTGTTTGGATGTGGTTGGAATTACGTAGAAAGTGCTTCGAAGCACCTTCAAAGGTGTTTGGATGTTGTTGGAATTACGTAGAAAGTGCTTCGAAGCACCTTCAAAGGTGTTTGGATGTTGTTGGAATTACGTAAAAAGTGCTTCGAAGCACCTTCAAAGGTGTTTGGATGTGGTTGGAATTACGTAGAAAGTGCTTCGAAGCACCTTCAAAGGTGTTTGGATGTTGTTGGAATTACGTAGAAAGTGCTTCGAAGCACCTTCAAAGGTGTTTGGATGTTGTTGGAATTACGTAAAAAGTGCTTCGAAGCACCTTCAAAGGTGTTTGGATGTTGTTGGAATTACGTAGAAAGTGCTTCGAAGCACCTTCAAAGGTGTTTGGATGTTGTTGGAATTACGTAGAAAGTGCTTCGAAGCACCTTCAAAGGTGTTTGGATGTTGTTGGAATTACGTAAAAAGTGCTTCGAAGCACCTTCAAAGGTGTTTGGATGTTGTTGGAATTACGTGAAAAGTGCTTCGAAGCACCTTCAAAGGTGTTTGGATGTTGTTGGAATTACGTAGAAAGTGCTTCGAAGCACCTTCAAAGGTGTTTGGATGTTGTTGGAATTACGTGAAAAGTGCTTCGAAGCACCTTCAAAGGTGTTTGGATGTTGTTGGAATTACGTAAAAAGTGCTTCGAAGCACCTTCAAAGGTGTTTGGATGTGGTTGGAATTACGTAGAAAGTGCTTCGAAGCACCTTCAAAGGTGTTTGCGCGATTAAATTGCTCTTTTCATGAAAAACCTCTAACTTTAAACTTGAATATCTCGAAAACTAGAAGAGATAAAAGGACGCCGTTGGTACCAAAAGAAAGGAAATTTGACGTAGGACCGTCAACATGGGGGTCAGATTCGACGTAGGACGAAAGACAAAAAAGTTATGAGCGTTCAAAGATGGTCATTTTTTGACCTCTTTTCTTAGCAACATTGCTGGATTCAAGTATTTACTTTCAAGTGAAGTACAATCAAAGTGCTTCGAAGCACCTTCAAAGGTGTTTGGATGTTGTTGGAATTACGTAAAAAGTGCTTCGAAGCACCTTCAAAGGTGTTTGGATGTTGTTGGAATTACGTGAAAAGTGCTTCGAAGCACCTTCAAAGGTGTTTGGATGTTGTTGGAATTACGTAGAAAGTGCTTCGAAGCACCTTCAAAGGTGTTTGGATGTTGTTGGAATTACGTGAAAAGTGCTTCGAAGCACCTTCAAAGGTGTTTGGATGTTGTTGGAATTACGTAAAAAGTGCTTCGAAGCACCTTCAAAGGTGTTTGGATGTGGTTGGAATTACGTAGAAAGTGCTTCGAAGCACCTCCAAAGGTGTTTGGATGTTGTTGGATTTACGTAAAAAGTGCTTCGAAGCACCTTCAAAGGTGTTTGGATGTGGTTGATATTACGTAGAAAGTGCTTCGAAGCACCTTCAAAGGTGTTTGCGCGATTAAATTGCTCTTTTCATGAAAAACCTCTAACTTTAAACTTGAATATCTCGAAAACTAGAAGAGATAAAAGGACGCCGTTGGTACCAAAAGAAAGGAAATTTGACGTAGGACCGTCAACATGGGGGTCAGATTCGACGTAGGACGAAAGACAAAAAAGTTATGAGCGTTCAAAGATGGTCATTTTTTGACCTCTTTTCTTAGCAACATTGCTGGATTCAAGTATTTACTTTCAAGTGAAGTACAATCAAAGTGCTTCGAAGCACCTTCAAAGGTGTTTGGATGTTGTTGGAATT